>NW_012028640.1:440312-445924 GCF_000956235.1 Wasmannia auropunctata | reverse complement strand
TGCAGTCGCATCCCCAGCAAACGCACATTAATTATAATTACAATATTGCAGCAACATTGTAAGCATTTCTGCAACATAACTGGAATGCTGCAATATTGCTGCAACATTGCAGTAATCTCTCTGTGTTTGCTGGGACGTACTCTCTAAATTTTTTGGAGTGACTTTTCACTCTTTTGGAGTGAATCTCACTCCAAAAGTGTGAAAATCCTGCCACTCAAGTGGCAGAGTGGCAGTATTTTCAATCTTTTGGAGTGAGATTCACGCCAGAAAATTTATACCACATGTAAAGTTATCGAATTTTACCTTTGCACGTAAGTGCGACAGCGATTATACAACCCCACCGACGTAACGCGGACGGGGCGACGCGACGCTGAGCGTGCGCGCGAGCTCACCGGTCGCCGTGTTCCGCCGAATTAATGTCGCAGGGGTGTCCGGTGGTGCGGACGGACAAACGGATGCTAGCGGGGCGCCATTGTCCGTGAATCTGATAACGCGGGCTGGTAACATCGGCGCGACGTAAGGACCGACGACGTCGTTTGCGTTTCTCCTCGAACGACGTGTGTATAAAAGCGGTAGGGGGTGGAGGGAGAGGGGAGGGGGGGCTCCCCCGCGCGCGTGCAGGTGTCGCCCGTACAAATACGCCCGCTATCTCGCGCGGATCTGCTACATCGAAGTATCGCGCACCGATCACGATGCGTCCTGCCATCCGTAATAAAGAGACTAGCTGTGTTCCAACTGAGCGGACATAATTCACTCGTCGGAGGAACTTCCAGAGGGATCCCCGCGGTGTACTTGACGTCTAAATCAGTTGAACGCCGTCATTTGCAAGAACTGTTTCTCGCGGACTTAATTTAAGTGAATAATTGTCTATATATATATATATATATATATATATATATATATATATATATATATATATAAAACACATGATAATTTAGTATAAATTGTGTAAATAATCAGAACACTACTTTAGAAACTTCGTTTGAAATCCGCAAGTCATTTCAATATCCGCCCGTGCAAATAAGACTTTAATAAAGTTTTCGATTCGAATTTTTTTGCACACTTCCAAACTAGAAATAAAAATTCTGAAAATTTTACAAAAGAAAGCAACATGAAAGAGATCTCAAGAAACTAAATAAAACATTCGCGCATATTTTATATATCTACTTATTGTTAGAAGTTGAAGTAGAATCTATAGAGTAGGATGAAATAGAATATCACTATCATGAAGATCCAATTAGATGCGGGTATCTAAACCTCTAAACCAATAATATCGCGGTAAATCAATATCACTGGATATTTAGTCAATTTCTATTGGCCATCTCCATTCCATTTAATTCGACATTCATCGCTTTTCACTGCAATGTAATTACACTCCCGCGCGAATCCGTATGCATAAAGAGACTGCAAGCTCAATGAGTGTCATTTATGGCTTTAAGAGAGTCCCCTTTCATGCGGACTGGCCGTCTAGTCTACAAATTCAAGGAGACTTGCTCGCCGCGCTGGCACGTCACATATTCGGGATAGAGATTTCTCGCCGAGACGAGGAATAGAGACGCTGTTGAAACGGTGTTGCACGATGACGGTGTTTGTATCTTTGAAGGCAACAATCCTCGACTCTACCATTTCGAACGCGACGAAAACTTCTGTGGATGTCGAAATGTTACGAATATCGAATTACGTATCTTCGGTTAATTAATTCAACAATAAATTTTGATTCTTCTGATGAAATATATTTTCTAGATTTTTTATATCTTGAAAAGTTCATATTCAGCATATTTTCTAATATGCGACTAATATTATACAAATTATAGGTATGCAAATGCGTGAGTTCATCTCGAACTCGAAAAATAAATTTCTCGGATGTCTCGAATGCATCAAATTAAATGAAGAGAAAAGAAGAAAGATAGTTCAAGTTCGTCATCCCAGTTGAGGTTAATTGCTGCAAATAAGTGTTAAGTGGTCCTTTCGCGTCTTGGGTTACCGTCAGTGAAACTTGCTACTTCCCAGTTACTATTCCTATCTTCTTTCGCATGATATCATTTGCCTTTTTCATTCGCGACAGCTGTCATATGAATGTTATATGCTACCTGTTAAACCTCTTAATAGTCTCGATTTAGAAATATATTATTTGAATAATCTAATGAATTATTTAACGATTCATTAATTTATTATTCATTAATAATTATGATATATACGTAGTACTTATTAACATATCATTAATATTGTTAATAGCTTAAAATTATGTATATTTATCGTATACAGTATATAAGTGGAAATTACTACTACTATTGACAGGAAATAAATCATTCGCGTAAATTTCGCAGCGTTTAATTTTTCTTGCTATAGAAAAAGTTACGGAATTATCAACAATTGCATTCAGCTTGTCACAAAGACGCTTTGCTCCGCGTTATCATCATTGGTGGATGAATAATAATCCTTCGATCAAGGTCGTACTATAGAGTCAATGCACAGATATATGATCGTGCAGAATACTGTCAATTCCGACTAAGGTCAAGCGATAGCCATTTGATAATTATAATCAATAAATGTGTTTTTATTTTGTCTTTCGCGGACAATAACTGCACTCGTGATGAAATTCCATCCTGACGAATTGCTTCACAGCCATTGTTTCGAGCCGTCTTCGCTTCTATCTGCATTAACGTTTTATCTTCGGCCGTTTTCAGCTTCTCGCGAAAACTTTTCTTCGCGGACGAACGACCTGTTCTATATTTCCGCTAGTTCCTCGGAGATTGCGATAAAATCTTTTTAAGGTCGTCCCACCGCCCGATTGCTTTTATATCTCTAACAATTCTTCATTCTCGTACAGAATGACCCAGAGACCTGGATTTCCATTTTAATGTTATTCGACGGATTTCAAGTCAACTTGAAGGACGTTTCGAGAGAGACTGTTCAAGCGCATTGTTATAACATGTAATGTTAAATATTCTGATAATTAAATCTCAAATGAAATTTCGTAAATTTATTAAATAATTATTTTAAATAATTATATAATTATATAATTTTACTATTTTAATTCTTATATAATTTTAGATTTTTAAGTAATGTTATACATTATAATGTGTTTATGTTATTACATTATTTCTCTATATTATTAATTCACGCTACTTGCTATGTATATTAATTGTAAGTTTTAATGTATTTTAGTCTTTGTATTTTTGTCATGACCTTTTTCTGCAAACTCGATGAGAGAAGCGTCGAGAGGAAAATCACAGTTTGACCGAATTACAAAACTAAATTAAACGAAAAAATTTTGTTTCGACCAGCACACACTTGACATTTTCCGTTATCGTCGAGAGACCCTGGTAAAGTTAGCCTCCCAACATTTAAAAAAAATTAAATTTTTTTAGCTCATTCGATTGCTCATGTTTGCACATATATGCATATTTTGATTTTTCATTTGCACATTTTTAGTTCAAAAGTTATTATAAGTATTAAAAAAAAAAAAAAAAAAATTGGGGGGCCAACTTCACCAGGGTCGTCG
This sequence comes from Wasmannia auropunctata, assembly GCF_000956235.1. Classification (NCBI taxonomy): domain Eukaryota; kingdom Metazoa; phylum Arthropoda; class Insecta; order Hymenoptera; family Formicidae; genus Wasmannia; species Wasmannia auropunctata. The sequence continues at coordinate 442,419 of NW_012028640.1, read as the reverse complement.
AGAAGATTGCAAAATGGCAAATGCTCAAATATTTATTTCTTCTTGACTTGATACGCCACCCACGACTCCTTTGACCAAGAAGTTTCATTCTGTCTCAAATAAAAAAACATTATGCGTCTTGCTTCTCTACACTTTATTTTTGTTTTCGAGATGCATCGCCTTACGAGATGGCAAATATTTCTTTTTTTCCTCTTTTCTTCTCTTTTTTTCTCTTTTATCCGCCACGTCAAACCGAAAGCCAAGAGAATAGTTGTATCTTAGATGCAATTTGAGGGATTTACACTCCGCGAAAAAAACCGGTTAATTGAGGAGAAAAATAGAGCTCATTGGTAGTTTAGTTTTTCCCGAATATAATTTTCCGGATCCTTTAGGATTAGAATAGAATTTTTGCATTAGAAATAATGCATTAGAGATAATGCATTTAAAAACAAATTAAACTGAATATAAAAATTAAATATTCTTACTTTACTTACTTTACTCACGCTAACACGATTAATAATGTGGAATTCGTCGGATTTAAAGGAAAAACACATTTATCATCGGGTATAAAATATAAATTATATAAACGGATATTTACATCGTTATTACAAAACGATTTATTTTATTTCTGGATTATAAATTCATTTTATGTGCATCTGAATATTGATATGACTTGGACAAAACGATAATCTGTAATAGAAATGAGTTTCTAATTGAGAACACCGCGGAATATTTCTGGAAACCCCTCGTGGTGTCAATATTTTTGAAATCGCGCGACCTTTGATATTTTGCTATTTTTGACAATAACATGCGTCTTACGCTTTCTTTCACTATGTCGTTTTTTGTTCTTCTCTCTGAGTCTCCTATTAAGTTTCCGTTCCTGTCCACTGGTGCGCATCAACGAATGCAGACTCGCTAATGAGACGAATGAAGTAATAAGAATTCCCCGCCGTCGCCGGTCTCCGTCGAGACGTCTAATACGAAAAACGCCATAGCTCGCCATAACGTACACGGCAAAAAGTATACATCTCCGCGAGACTGCACTCGTGATTTTAATTACTCGTCGCCTCCCCCATGCGATAAGAAATTTAGCAGTAAATGATACCGTCATAATTCATTCTTCTCGCAAAGCGATAAATAATGAAGAGCAAAAAGCGGTGAACAAAAATCTGTCTTTCCTACTCTTTATTATTTATAACTTCTCGTTATTCATCATTGTTTATTAATTAGTATTTTTTAACATTAGGTATATGTCGATATACATTATCACAATTACTACAATTGGCACGATTACTGGCTTAATCGTTAAGCGTAGTGCTGGTTTATTTGATAATTTGCGTTTGGCGTATGTATTTCAGCATGTATTATCGCGAATTTGATTGCAGATTAGGATACACATTTCGACTAATATTGATATTTCATTCCATGCATACCTAAAATTGATTACGACAAAACTGATGGGCGAGACTGACGAATCGTGTTTATTTCGTTAACAGGATCTGCTCTGCGTACGGATAATGCCGTTGTTATCCATAACCGGATGGATTTTACATAATATAAATGCGGCAATCCTGACCACAAAACTGCGTTCACGCAAGAACAATGGATTCATTGCCGAGTCTAGTTTGCCGATTGCCGCACTTAATGATACGCAAACGGATCATTTCATCGCGAACATGTCACCTGTTGTGAACCATTATGATTTTCGATTTTGAATTTGTGCATATAATACAATGAGTACTCTTTCGATTAAGCCGCAGGAAAAACGTGGGTGGTAGTTCATTTTCCGATGACACTATCTACGGGATACGTTAAGTCAGATAACGTCTATCTCATTCATGTCTATGTTTATGCAGTTATGTGTCACTCATATCCGGTTTCTCAGTAAATTTGTAGCCGGTAAATATATTTGCCGTGTCCCGTGCTAAAAATAAAACGTGAACTTAACAGAGTTTGATTGAACAGTTGAAGACTGAATAAATTAAAAAAAAATTTTTAAATACATTGTGACGATTACATCGTCACTACTCCACTTTATAATTACTAGAAAAAACAAAGCGCGCGCTTTGCGCGCGCTCTTTATTCACTATCCCTGAAACATAACACACACACACACACACACACACAC
>NW_012028640.1:418189-440291 GCF_000956235.1 Wasmannia auropunctata | reverse complement strand
ACGTAAGTTTTATAATAAAAATGTGTTTAGTAAAACTTATCTGAAATAATCTTGAAGTCATCCAAAAGAAAAAGAAAAATTGTTATCAACATCGGAACAGGAAATAATGCAGTAATAATTAATTTTACAATATATACATTGCTATTACACTATTAACCTATTGCTATTACAATATTACTAAAACAAATCTCAATATACAAACTGTCAATATATATCATGACAGCCGCTCAACGAAGTAAGCATAGTGAGATAACCAATCAGCATCACGGAAAAACGGTAACAAATAATTTCGAGAAATGCGAGTTATCGACTTAACATACCTTTTTTTGGATAGGATAAAATTCAGTCTGCAAAAATTCGATAAGAATAGAAAACAGTTAGAAGCGTTCAAGTCGACGAATTTGCAAATGTTCAGCTATTCGGTCGTAAAAAAAAAAATGACAACATAGCGTCAGATAAACATCGAGACAAACATAGCAGACGATTAATGATACGGTTAATATTCTTATCAAATTTTCGCAGACTGAATTTTATATAAATTGGAGTAATGATGCAATCGCCACATTTTAAGATATATTTTCGTATTTTCGTTATTATCGTACTAAAGATTGTATTTGCTAAATTAACACCACTTATACGAGTTTTATATTTTATATTTTCTAATTATCGAAAATTAAACATTCAATGATCTTTATGATTTCGTCTTGATAATAATTACATTTGATTTGTAAGTCTCAATTCAAATATCAATTTGCAAAATAATGTATGGGAATTATATTCAGCAGAACACGTGTCAATTTTGCCACACCTATTGGCTCGATCGAAAATTAAAGGGTGCATACGAAGTGAAGGTCAGAGGGTGCGATAAAAGCAAGCAGAATCGATGGAGAGGTTTCATTTTCCACGCTTCCGGAGTTGTACATATTCGAACTATATATAGCTGAAGGCACGCCTTCGTCTCGGGCCGATGAGTTTTTAATTACATCGTAATTGGAAATGTGATTATATGACGATTAACGGGGAACGGGAGCGAGCGACGACGATGCCTCCGACAACGACGAATAATTAAAGTGTTGAGAATGCTGCGGTAACGAAGACTCCGGTACAAACCGGAGTGTTAATAAAAAATATAAAATATATTATACTGGTACACCTTCCAAATAATTATAATTTATAATTATTTAAAATAAATATTATTATATAATATCATTACACTGCTTTATATACTTCGTGTATTGATACAAAATTGTATAGAATTGGAAAAAGAATCGCTCGTCACACGTCGATAATTGTGGAATATGTAACCACTTTTTGCGTCATAATATATCCGATAACCTAAACAAGAATAAATTCTCAGTGAAATTTTAATCGAGGATCGCGGCAACGATTGCAACGCGAAGAATGCGAAAACAAACACGGCAGCATGCGGATAACCAAGGAATTCCGCAGAGAGCGGCGCGTCCGTTAGTTGCCAACATGAAATCCATTTTGGAGTCAATCCCGCGTTGGCAAATTCATACGTCGCTTTCGAGAAAATCCCTATCGAGTGTTCCAAGAGCGTCGAAAACACGGTCGCGCGAAACTTTTCAATTACACGTTAATTGGAAACGAGATTACCGGGCGGTTAGTAAATCGCCGCGGCATCCGGGAAGACGGATCGCTGCATCTTCGACGGAATTCGTGTTAACGATCGCGGAATGAAAACGTAAAGCGAGGATCGCCGCGAGGAAAAGTTCCCCCCTTGTTCGGCAACTCATCAGACATCGAGCCGACGTCGAACGATGGTTTTTCGATAACAGGGACCCGGCGATCCTTACAGAGGCGATATTGCCGGTGGCGAACATTTTTATTCCGCTCTCATTTGAATCGTCGGACAATCATTTTCATCCCGAAGGATGCGCGAGGCGATTTTATTATTCGTTTACTGGCAAGCACGGTTGCGATAAAAGGAAAAAAAATAATAATTGATGCGACTCCGTGCGTTAGCAATTAATATTTCCCTCTCGCTGCGATAACATCGAGACCAAGAGAATAGAAAGAATGAATAGAGATGCAATATGTATACCGAAAGTCTCCGAAAGACTTAGGTACTTGTTCAAGCTTAAATTATACATATACATTATACACATAATAGAAAACGGCTGTATTTAGAAAACATGGTGTATTCATTAATTTAGGAAAAGGATTCAAGTTAATTGAAATGTTTCATTAAATGTGATTGTATACAGTACCTACATATAAAATCACTGAAGCAAAGTTTTCTTTTTTTTTTTAGAATGGTATAAATAATGTATGAATAATTTGCGTGTATTCATTAATTTTAAGAAAAGGATTCGAGTTAATTGGGATATTGTACTAAATGTAATTACGTACAACACATAAAAATATCTGTAAGAATCTTTTGTTTTAAATATAAAGATTGCGATGAATAATTTGTGCGTATTCATTAATTTTAGAAAAAGAATTAATTGAGATGTTTCAATAAATGCAACTGCATATACAATATACCTAGCATATGCAATATACCTATATAAAATAGCTGTAAGAAATTTTTCTTTTTTAGGAAGATAACAATAAATCATTTACGGGAAAAGGTCAATATTATTATTGGAATTATTATTATTACCTAAAATGAATATTTCAATTGTAAGATTGTTGACCGCTTGGACGGGATTTATTCGAAGCAGACCGTAGGTAGCTCCTTAATGTGTTCCGTTTATTTTGGGTATTCACCACGTCCACTCTGCGACCGCCCCTGCACGCCCTCGGGTAAACGCGGAATGCAGTTTAAACGCTTTGCAAATTTTCACGAGAGCATGCACGGAGAAAATTCTAAGATCTACATGCGAATCTGCAATTAAAATTCCTGGGAATAATTACTTTCAATCGATTTTGTCAATCATTTATACAGGGATAAATGGATAATCTTTACCCCAAATTATTTTTTTAAATAAACGTATAATTAACAAATTACGTAAAAGAGATCTCTGTAATCGTAGAATCAAATGATAGATTTAAAAACGTAACAAAGAATTTCTAAATAAAGAATTTTGATTTGTGAATCAAATGTGCGAATTTAGTCTGATGCTAGAAATACGAATCTTATGCAAATTGTCGCGAATAAACACGGAAATGGTTTTTTGATCGTCTGCAGCATTAAAATCTAAGCGTAGGTACCAAAATTATACCGACATCTGATCTGATTTTAGAGCTATCAAAAGCTTTCAATTATTCGATTTATTCGATCAAATATCCTTCAAAAATAGCACAACGTCCTTCACGACGATCAATTTTCGTAGCTTTCAACTCATAGGGGATCGCAGAGATACCCATCTCTGGTGGCGCGCGTATCTCTCGGAGGGCGAAGTTCACGCTCGGGGAGGAACGCGCGCGGTCGCATCGAAGGAAAAGTAATAATGCCCGCATGTGTTCGGAACGCGTAGTAGCGCTTTCTGCGCTTTCCCCGCCGACGAGTGCAAGGACGATGACACACGCCCAATATAAAATCCACGGGTGTGTGTATATACGCGCCGGCTACACGCACGTCACGCACGCGCGTGCACACAATCGCGCGTGCGGAGATGCGTGCGCGGAGCGCGCGTTACACTTCGTGTGGAGGCTCGAGCTGTTGTACATTGAGCTGCTTCGACCACGGCGGTAATTTGGGGTCCGAATCGCCGTAAGTATCGATCTGCAAGAAGTTACCGAGGAAACCTGACTGATACATGACTCACTTGTTCTATCCCGGGATGATTCTCTCGGGCGACGAAAAGCTCCTCAAGAAGATGTCGCCATGAATCCATCTAACAATCAGTAGTTACTTAACACTAAAGAGCGATAAAAGTTCCAGCAGGTAAACATCTTTAAATGTAAATAAACACAGCAGAAATGGAATAATATCATTAGAGAATTAAAATTAAATCCTTCATAAACAAAAATTATATACGTTGTTAAATTGCGAACTTGGTAAAGATTTCTTTTTCTTCACTTTTTTTTGCATTTTTATTTTGATGCGTATTTTTAATAATCGAAACAAAGATTAATTATGTCAATATAACGTGCAAAACATCGGTTATAATTTCGTTTCTTCATTACTTAAAAAACTCAATATTTATCGCAGTTATCGCTGTTGAATTTCGCTGATGAATTGGTGTTTCATTATGTAACACGTTGTGCACTCTTTTTAATGAGCGCGTTCATATTGCGTTGTTAATTATATATCACAGCTGTTAGCTATACAATGCAATTTAACATTGTTATAACACATTGTTGTAAACTGCTATTATATTTATTGCAGCACAGCAATAATCATTGCGGACAGCGGTGTGTGTAAACGCGTGAGATTAAACACTTCTCCTCCGCGCGAAACGCGAAATTTTTTTCCCGCGCGGAGACACGCGAAATAAATCACACATTGCAATATCGCCGACGATATCTTCGTAATATTCAGACGGACGCGGAAATAGTTTGCACAATGCGCGGCGTATATTAATTCCTTGGGCGGTTCTTCCCGGAACGGCGTGGATGGCGGTTCAAGTATTTAATGAGGCCCGTTTAACTGCTCTCGCATTAATATACATTCTAAAGTTCAACCCGAGATACATATCTCGGCGATCTTAAACGCGCGTAATAAATCATTCAATGCGCCTATTTTCAGTCCTGATTTGACGTTCCTTTTGAGCTCGTGCCGCGCGCGCGTTCTTTGTTTCTATCAAGAACTTTCGAGATAACAGATCTGAAATAAAGGGAAAGGAAAGGAGAGATACGGCTTTAATAAGAAGCAAGAGATGATATAAGCTGCGATTGATAAAAATATGAAAATACAGAAATATTCTACGAGTATTACGCGTTACGAGAATCGCTGTTATTCGTTAGAAACACTTCCGAGATTGAAATACCAACTTCTTACCGATACTCGAATCCCGATTTAGCAGCGGTCGGAAGAATACGGAAGAATACGAAAGTATCTTTACATTTAGCCCCCGTACAGCTTTACTACGAATATATTCGCGTCCGGGGGGAAAAACGAACATGACTCGATCGATTTGCGAGGGAGCTGGCTTGAGGGAATTCCTCCGAGTCACTGGTATTGATCTTCGCTACCATAAACTCAGGTTACTGCAGCCCTTAAGGATAATGGAGGAAGTGTGTACTCTCGAAAACTTCGATTCAACGTAATATTTAGTTATAGTTGAAAATGTCCAAAGTTGTAAAAAATGATCACTACGTTCGTTTATAATTTCCAGGAAAGATAAATTTCGAACGCGTATTCCGAACGATATAAGCATTAAATTATTCGCCCGGAGAATATTAAACAGCACGGATTTGTCCTTGTTTCGGAAAAAAATCGAAGAATTTAATTTTCTCAGAAGCTAACATGGAATGAATGAACATTAACATTAATAAACGGCTTTAATAAGGATTAATATTTTCACATAATTCCGGAAAGGTTCGGACGACCAACATAAAAAGTCAAATGAAAATGCAATGAAATGTTTATTTTACGGTATTCATTTTGCGATAACAGTTCACATAAATCTTGCGTGTTTCGAGAATAAAGATTACTCGTCGTGCGTTAGAGGTTTAATGAACTCGGCGAGTGACTTGTTTTGCTCGCAGCACACCACCAATCCCGAGAATAAACGTATCATTTTTTTTTTACCCTTTGCTCTATAATCTCATCTAATTGCTCGTGTATGCACGTACCTACTCTTTTATTCTCAGCGTATTCCTCGTGTCGTAAGAAATTCAGAGCCGGCAATCGCGCGATCGCGTAATCCATTTTGCGGCGGAATAGCGTGCGCGCGAGCTTAAGAAAACGTCGCGTTACATCTAGTGTATTATAAGCGTTGCACCGCTTGGGGAAACCGCGCTCGCGGAAATCGATGTCTCGGAAACTGCCGAGAGATCGATCCGACGTCTGCATTTCATGAGCGTGATTTCCGTAGGAAAATACGATAAATATATCTCGACTTTTATTGGAAGGTCCCGAGGGCGTGCAAAAATATTACGTACATAATAGCGCGCGCGAGTTCATCGCCCTTCGTAGCGTATGCTGCGAAGAGATACGACAAAAACGATACATTTTCACAGGATTACAGACATTTGACGTAATACCGAATATTACGATGGAAATTATTGTAAAAAACTAAATTTAAGTAAAACTTCAGTATGGTCGTGATCAATGTATTTCGCGTAAATAAAATCCTCAAGCAAAATTCTGTTAGAGTAAATTTTCTATGATGTAGACTCTTTACATACTTTAATAGAATTAAATAAAAAAATAAAAATAAAAGATTTATGCGGCAAACTCAAAAAGTTATGAAGGTAATAAGATTAAATCCAATTCTCGCTGAAAATCACTTGAATTTTACATTTGCCAAGGAATACGTGGATAATACATCACATCTGTTATATTAATTATTGTAATTTGTTATGAAATTTGACGAGAAAATTTAATGAGAAAAACCATTGCTTCATAGTGCATATTTGATTTCCAGATTTAATTGAACTTTATTCCACTCGTATTATTTCTCTGCTCTCGTTTGCTCTGTTATTTGTATTTCTATATTCGCGCGCATATGCGGGAACACATCGAAACGAATAAATAAAATAATTACAAATTTAATAAATGCCTGTTATGCCATGTTTGCTGCACGTGCACTTCGTTCCCGGCGTAAGCAAGTTACACGTTAAACGCCGACCCGAATTGAACACGATTCGCTTCGCCGCAGATCGGACCATAAATCAACAAAGTCATACAATTTGCACCTAGCATCCGAATGCGCCTGTAATCTATCTCGCAATCGGGGTTACGAGCGAATAGAACCGTGAGTGTGAGAGATATCTCGTGATCAAGGACCGTAATACGTTGGATAGACGAGTCGAGCGGCTCCTTTCGTCACGTGTCACGATCTGAGGATACGTTCCGGGCGATTTGAGGAAATGAATGAGGATTTGGAGCGAAGTCCTCTCGGAGGGATGCTTTGGGGTCTGGAATTTGCGCTACATTTGCACGTATGCTGCGTCGTGTACATGCAAGTCGAATGCACGTCTTGCGCAGCGATTCTCAATCTCGTGCCACGTTTTCCGGAACGGCTCCGAAACTGCTCATTACTGCGGATATTAATTTTGATTTTGTAATACCCAAAGACACTCAAACTTCCCATTAAATAAATATCAGATTTACATTAACGTTTATGTTTAACTTAGTGACACAGTAACGCAGTATTAAAACATTAAAATATGATAATAAATGTCAAGTCGGTAAATGGATATAATTCCCATTGTTGGATATACCATATTCGTTTTGTGGTGCAAGAAAAATTGTCGTTAAAATTGAGCTCGAAGACAATTCCCGGGACAGCCGATATTGAGAACGATATCTTGGAAGAAATAATAGACATAATGAAAGAAGCGAGAAGTAAAATATTTTCCTGTGCGAACTGAACGGGAGAGAGGCACTGACACACGCCAGACGCATGTACTTCGCTTGTATCAGAGCTCCGATACGTATACCGTATGCATCGGTACGTGATGCGAAACTCGACCGTCGCGATCGATTGATATCGATAACGTACTTGAGTCCCCGAGGTTAAAAGGACTTTCGAGTCTACGTGAGGACCGCCAAGATTCGCCTCTGCATCTCGAGAGCGGTGTATGTACAGTTATAGTGGGTTTATAGGTGACAGCGACCCTATATCATAACAACGGTAAGGGTTTGACGGCATAATACTTCCGTTACAGCGTCCCAGCAATTGATTGTCGGTTGTTATAAATAAATAACTTGTACGTATGTTACACATTAATTTAACTGAAAGTTTTTAATGTATTTAAACAATTTATACTAGATATATGTAAATAAAAAGTTTTAATAAAATAACTATTTTTTAAACATAAACAATTATTTTGCCACAAATGTGCTTAATTACTGAAGTAATTTTTACGCGGGTAAACTGCTATAAATGTTAATTGAAAGTATTTAAAAAAAAAAAGAACACTGAATATTTCTCAGATTGCGCATCGTGTATTAGTCCAAATGTTAACGCCCGCTGAGGCAATGTAAAATTTGCATGCCAAGTTCTCTCTGTTCTGGTATCATCATTAGCATCTTCCGACCGAGTGTAATGATTATAAACGCGAAGGCGTGGAGAGGCGTGCGGAGGAGTGCTAGATATTCTACAACAGTATTAATTAAATTTACTATGTATATATACGCGTCATTGCAAATGTTCCACGATACTGCCTCGCACGCGCGAGATAATTACTGCCTCATAATGTTACATAAAAATAGGTGTTATTTACATTTTACAAAATAATGAGACGTTATTTCATATTTCGAGATTATGTCCTCTGCAAGGACATTCGCGGGAGCGAGTTTTTAAAATAATCTTGTAATGAGAAGATATTTTCAGGATCACACAAACTCATATGACATATATATGAGAATAGTATATGATCAAATATAATTCAGTTGACATTTTAAATCGATATATGTGTCAACCTATTATATTTCCTTATTGTCTTTCATTCATATTTCATATCTCATAATCTAATTCGTAAAAATTTTCAAATAAAACGACAACACGAAACACGAGAGAGTCTAATTTTATTTCCTAGAGATATATATTTTCTGAATTTTAATCTCAATTCTTCCTCATCTTTCCCATTTTTTTTCCCCACTATTGCAAGAAAAATTGTAACATTAACAAATTTTTCGTTAACATTCGATAAATCGCCTTGAGAATCAAGTCAGACGTCGTAAGGATAACCCTGTACAAATCATCGATAAGAATCGCCATCTGCTTTTCCATTTCCGTTCCTCTTTCTCTCTTCATCCTGTATGACCTACGATCTTCAGGATCTTCTGCTGAGAAGAGATCGGTCTTTCTATGCATTTCTTTCTATCCCGAGCGATATCGGTCATCTCCGTTCCGAAATTCGATTTTGATTGCATACGGCGCGCTACCTTATAAATAATTTATCCTGCATGCTTCATCCTCGAAAGCGCGGTTCTTCCCGGCGGTCACGTGGTTATGTTGGTCATCGGAACACGTTTCAGCGATGTTCATCGTTCGTAACTCACTAGTTTAGGGGCCATTGTTAGAGACATGCCAGTACAATGCAGTCGCACGACGAGCGCAGACAGACAGACTCGCTGGTGAACGGACGCTGAACGGAAATGTTGTGGCCTTATATGCGCCGCATTGTCGTCGAATTACGGCTTTATCACCATCGAGCCGGTCGTGCGGCGGCACTTCGAATATCCTGTGTAAATGAGCAAATTATCCGAATTTCGATATAATGTGTCGCACGTTGTCATCAAACTGCTCGAGCGAATACTTTATCTCCATAGCAATATTTTGTCGCGAAATAATATTATACACGACAAATGTCGATATGATTACAAGTAATAACGCAATATGTATAAAGAGGAAAAAAGATCGATTAAACAAATTATAGATATGCTGCCGTAAAAACTGCATGCTTTTTAATTTTCAATTTAGAATCTAATGATATTAATCTAAAAGAGCAAAATTTCTCTTTCTACAGATGAAAAGACACAATGTTAAGGTAGCCCATCGTGTGATATGTATTAGATAAAAATAAATACAAGTGGTATAAAAATAAAAATTCATGTTTTTCAAAATTCTCCCTTTGTTTAAAAATTTCTCACATACAAATATATCTACGAAACACACAGCTGTATATTTGACTGAACTTTAAAAAAAATTGAGATATATTTTACTTCTGTGACTCTTGTACTGTAAATAACATCGAATGCATTATGACAAAATCATAGCAAAAAAAAAGAGAATAAAATATAAGGAGAAATGTGTTAATGAGAGCCTAGACGCGGTTCACTTTGCACAAAAAAATTATTCTTCACAGTAATATCGATTTATTTGTCTAGACTCGCGCCTAAGGCTCTTATTAAGCTCTTTTCTTCTTATGATTGAAATTTTCGAGAGCATAATTTAAAATTCTTTTAAGAAAGAGAATATTGAGCTCCTTTCTCAATATTTCATTCTAGATCTATCTATTCTACATCTAGAATGTTGGTTTCGAAGAGAACAAAGGCTTCCTATCTATAAGATAGTAAGAAAGCTTTGAAATCGCTCGCGACAAAGAAGTGGTTGACCCGGATGGACGCTTGAACCGTGGTAATTTGAGGAACATAAGTCGTTGTGAAACATCGGTCGTATGATACTGGGAAACCCTTCTGCTTCCATCAGACATCGCCGTTACCAACGACAAAATGTCCGATGACGGTTCTCGCGCGGTCGACCATCGTATATCGACACGGTGTATTAAGTGAATAATCCCGCGGTACACGTTCGTAATTCCCTCATCTATCGAAAATGCATCCGGTAGACGTATATCCTGTTACGCGTTTAATGCCGCGTGTAGCCTACAGTGGCAAAGCGAAATGAAGGGGTCAGGCTTGTAGAACTGCAAACGATACGCTCAGTATTCCAAATCGAAGTGGTGATTGCAACGGTTCTCACGCTCTTAATTGAGGACTGTTACATGTTGCAACTATCGCGTAAAATTTTTAGATTGTTAATTCGAACTTCTTCGAGATGATTTTCTGACAAAAGTATCATAGCCTTCAGGGTAGATCTTTTATCGCGCTATTTGTGTCCTCAAAGGACAACCTCAAAGGTAGGAACTTCTTAATTTCTTCCCCCTCCCCCCCCACAAAATCCGATAGGACTTATTTCTGCAGTCTATTCCGTCTTTCTAAAACACGGATTTTTAATCAATTCTTATCTCCATTTTTAGAAATTCTAGATTTTTCCTTCGATTCAATTTTTATTTTTTATATTACGATACATCGTTATAATCATAATTCGGTTACTGACAAATTACTGACAAGAATTAAATCTAATAATTTATATTTTTCGTTATTTTAATCATAAATGTAATACTTAAAAATCGCCACAACTTTCTGACAAACGTATAAATACATTCTAACGTTATATATGTATTTATCTTGAGCAGAGATATGTTCATGAATTTTCGAAGTTTGTTATTTAAATATTTTGAATATTTTAACAAAAAACCGCTTTGCCTATTAAATAAAGATCTTAACTCAGACTTAATTCTCGTAAATAACTCACTCAGTGAACGAACGAACAATCGACTGAGCGTATTAGGTACTGTACTATAATCTTGCTTGTCTGTATAAAGCCTACGTAATGCCTGAACACAAAGCCTGTCTAACAAGACAGTGTTCTACCTTTCCTCAACACTTCAAAATATTAATGTATGTACGTAACAAATCTCGAAAATTTATAAGCCTATCTCTATGAAAGATAAATCTAGAATGTATGTAGAAATTTGTCAGAAAGTTGTGACGTTTTTAAATATTGCATTTATATGATTACGATCAAAAAATGAAAAAATCAATCGATTGCATTAACCCAGATTCTCATAATATTATAAAATATTATTAACCATAAGAATAAATTAAAAGATTATTTAAGAATATGGTTAAACGCTTTTGTTCCTGCATTTTTATATAACATATTACGATAGTAAACGTCTATTATAGTCAAATGAGCGTGCTATCGTGCCTCCCAACGACCGCATATCGTTTGCCAATATCTCGATCGTAAGTTTTATTCGAAAGAACGGTGTAAACATGATCACCTTTTAACAGCAAGGCGAGAGATGCTTCTGAGAAAGCGTATGAGATTCAAAGATTTTATTCGGACAATAAACCGCGCGGCGGTTGCACGCGCGCGTATCCGTTCGGCGCGCTGGCGATGGAAAGTCGATAAAACCGTTGAAGGAGGCAACGAACCTGATGTGAGTCATCATCGTCTAGGCGCCTAACGAAACACACGAGAGACGAAAACGTTCGCTAAATCGAGCACCTTCATCTGGCAATACGCCGCTTTCATTTAACCGTGCCATTAAGAGGCGCGCCGTCGTAAAAACGCGCACGGCTGCCAAGATTCGACGTCGAATCTTCTTACACGCGACAGAATAACATCCGATATACAGACCAGTGTCCCACTTCGAGCAACCCCACTGACCAATCGCTAATAGCGATAACCTCAGTAACTTTGAGATGTAACTTGGTAATGTAACCGCGACACTAAATTACGTACGGTATACGCGTTTGATATTTTTCACTTAACAGTCCTTTGTTTCCTAGCGGATAAAATCAACCGTAAAGGTCGCAAAAAGATTCTCTCTACTCGCTTCGCCATTTCAAGTTTGCAATTTAATTAACCGCTCGCGAACGAACCGTGGAATTGAGCACCGAGCGCCGAGCGTATCTTTGAGATTTCATTTCCCGTCCTAATAAAACTCAATTCAACGACAAAAGTAACTTACTACAAAAAAAAAGCAGCCCCCTCGTGAAATGAACGCGCTTTTTACCGGAAACTCTCGGTGATAGAGTGCGTTGATTGACAGAACGATAAATCGAAAACATCCTCCTCCTGGCTAGCGCACAGCACTTCGCTCGTCGATCTAGTTAGGTGCTTGATGAAGTTGCCGAATCTACTCGGGGCGTCGACATAGGAAAATAAACATCCATGAGAGAAATGAAGAGAATCGAATGGAGGAAGAACGAATAGCACTTAACGCGAAGTAGCGCAGTGAGTACCGAGTAATCAGTATTAAGTCAAGAAAGTAGGAAAGCAGAGAAACCGTAGTAGTGCTTCGAGCGTCATGCAAATTTGAACGATTTCGTGCTTCGTATTTCAGGACATTATAGTGGAATTTCGAACTACGTAGAACGAAAATACATCCCCTTTTGCACTTTTAATCGTCATTGTCATTACCGTCGTTCAAACATTCGAACGCATGAATTAAAAATTTCAAATCTCTTCAACGGTTTTTCTACAGTGCATGCCATATACCTATCGCGGCGCAATTCGATAGAGATTGATCGATGCTCGGAATCGCTCCACGCGATTTGCAGCCAGCGCACATCTGCCGATGAGATCTTAAAAATTCAGTAGGATAGAGCTCTGGCAACGGTTCGTTTTTTTTTTCTCCAAATTTCGTTAAAGCGCGAACGAGCACGATAGATGGATTGAAGTTGTTTTTGGGAAAGAACGAACGCGCGATGGCTTCGGGCGAGATCTCTTTTCGTACCTTATGCAGTGCCAGAATGCCGCTCGTGTTATTTCAGTCAACTGAGCGAATTGCCCGGGGCTCGGAAAGCCAGGGAAATGAAGAAATTGACTTGGATGTGCTCTTCAATTGATGGTACGAAGGGCAATGCCGCCGGATGCGAACCAGTACTGCACGTCGGTAAAGAGATAGCGACTAGCGACCCGAGAGCAACACAGGAAACCAGAAGCTAATCGTTTGATTAGATATATCGTCGCACGTAGATACGCCTTTGAAGTGGCATTATGCGGGAACACATTCATTCCGTAGACTGGTAGAACGTGGTAACGATTAGGAGCGTGTTACAGAAAGATTTCACAAACGTTTTAAAGGCAATCACTTTAAGTGATGTTTCAAATCAAAATATCGAAGTAGATCGCTTGTGCACACAACTTTGATGGCAAGCTATACAAATTGCCATTTAATGATATCAAAATAATTAATTAGTAAAGCAATATCCCATATAGTAATCTACAAATTATATACGAAAATTTCCTTAAAGAAATTTAAAAATTTTTCTTGATTAATAATATAAATAGAAATTTATTCTATATATATATATATATATATATATATATATATATGGGCGCTATGTGCTTTCTTATAATACATGAAAATCACAAGAATTCATGTGTTTTGCTAAAAATTGCGACATTATGTTGTCGCGAGAAGTTGAGGAAGAACGATTAGTCTCGTGTACGAAATCACGAGACGTTGCGAAATTGCGGTGCCGAAAGCAGATAACGAACGTATAACGAGACGCCGCTGAAAGCGTGGCGAACTTTGCTTTGCGGCACGAACAAATAGATCGGCTGGTTTAACGCGCCACCAACGCGGCGCGTCGTCTGTCATGCACCACCGTCTACCGAAGATAATTCCGCTGCACCGCCGTGGGGCACGCGAATTTGCGTGGCAGAGGGATAACGTGGTGGATACACGGGAGTTGTTGCATAAGGGGTAAGCCCGTGAATAATAACCCGGCGACGGGATGTCGCGCCGCGCCGTGGAAAAAAGAAAGAGCCGGATCTGATGGGATGTAAGTGGAAATCGCGATTGCGAATCAGGCGCGAGTGTACGTCGGCTATAGGTGGGACGTTTACCAAGATTGAGGTCTAAACGACGTTGAGAATAATGGGCGCCTACCGTTAGCGAGAGAGGATAGAAAGTTTCTCCTTGCGCAACTCGACGAGATCGTATCGACGAGGTGGATATCGAAGGCAAATGAAATCATCGCGGCTGAAACAAGTTGAAACGGAAAAAAAAACTGCAGCGGAATGTAGTTCCAAAATAATATGCACATAAAAATTTATAATTAAATGTAAAATTTAAATATAATTTATAAGTTCCACAAGAGAGAGAGAGAGAGAAAGAGAGAGAGAGAGAGAGAGAGAAGAAAGTTAGTCAAAGAAAATATTTATAACACATTAAAAACTTCTCATTTTGATTGAAGGTATTTCATTAAAGTTTCGTTGCTGCAATATATTTACGCAAATTTCCCTGAAAACACTACTTTGACTCCGAGAAGATCAAGGTACCTCTCTCTTTTAATTGGAGTTTTCTCTACTCTTTTGAAACCACACGAAAGGATGCAAGGTAAACGCTGCCGAAAGCAAAATCGTGTCGTGCGCTCGCCAAGGTTTATGTACGTTCAAGCGTGACCGCGCAGATAAGCGGGCATTTTGCGACGGTGCATCGACCTGTGCCAAATCGGAGTACCGATAAGAGGACCAAAAGTCGCTCGTTAACGATTAGTGACTCGACGATTTATCGTCGCGGATCTTGTTTGCAACCGCAAAGCTATTACGTTGATACGCATCGCACCCGACAACACGACGACGACACGGTCTGTGTCAATGACGCCGCTGGTCGGTCACTTAGTGCCTCATATGCAATTATGCATATGCAATTCAAGGGTACAGCATGAGAACTATCCCACGGATAAGGGTTATCATCGCCGCGATGGGATTAGAACTGTAAATAGCCTGTGAAAAATCAGCCGCCTGAGTTCATCGCCCTTTTCTAAAATTTATTACTTCCCGTAATGTACACTTCAATATCATATCACTTACGTGTCACGTCACAATAATTAGTTAACACTTAATAATAATTTACAGTTGTATTTAATTGCACCAATATGCAAGTTATTAAGAAGTACATTAAAATATTAGTGTTTGTTATAAAAAAAATTTACGTGTGTAATTAGCATGTAAGAGAAAAAATTACGATTAATCACAGTTTATGACAGGTAGTTTTATTTCAGATATTTTATATTAAAAGAAAAGATATTGTCCGGATGTTATTTTCTTTTTATCAACACACATCAATCAAAAATAAATTTTTCTGGTAAAATTGTAATCATTTTATCTTTAAGAATATATACTAAATCACAAAAAAACGTTGAATCGAACACAGCAATATATATATATATTGCTATGTTCGCTTCAACGATTTTCGATTCCTCGAAGTTATCGCAATAAATCAATTCAATGATATATTATGGCAAACGTGTTTACGATCCGTGGCTAAGAATTATTGCTTTTGCTACTATGTGGCAAGCGATAAAACAATCGTTGAGCTCGCGTGATGATTCGAATCTGTTTTACTCACTCTTGTAAATCACAATTGCATGAAATTACAGTTTGTTTATGTCACACGCTCGATTTATTAAATAATAGACTTAACATCAATCTATTAATAAAGTCCGAGAGAAGACCAGTAAACTGTCGAAGATAGCGTGATCGAAGATTGGAAAATAAGGGAACAGAAGGGAGCCCTTCGAATTTTCGTGACGGTACATGAATGAGCAACAAGCGGTTCGCTTGTAAAAGTTTCACGATCTTGTCAGAAAAGAGAGATGGATTTACACACGCTTCACGTCGGCCAACTGACGTAGGAGTTTCAAGGAAACGAGCCAATTTACACAGCTGCTTAGTGCTGCGTCTATGTCTTTCAAATCGCCCTTCATCAGTTCCTTCCTGGTGACAAAAAGGATCCAAATATAAGCAGCACGGATTATTTATTCCAAGTATGGAGTAGATCTAAATTTAAAATACAGAGAATTCAAGAATAGGAAACACACGCTGCATATGTAATATAATTCATTTATTTTTATCAAATCTCTAAACTCTTTTAAAATAAAAATTAATTTTAAAATTAAATTGTAATATGTACAAGTTTTAATAAAGATTGAATAAAAGATTACTATGACATTATACAAAAATGATGAATAAATGTATATGCACTATGAAAATTATCTAGAACAAGTTGAGAACACTCGTAGCTGTGAAAGGGCATGTAGACTGTTTTGCGAACTGTGGGACTTCCGGACCTTGTGAACGCAGGTATCCGAATTTTGAGAAAAAGTTTAGAGACATATGATCAAATTCAAAAATTCGTCCTGAACCACGACAGAACCTCTATTAAACTAGCCTCTTCACTAACGCCAAATTAATGTTTAAATAGTTAGAAATTAAGTGCTTATTAGGTGCTCGAACCGTTTGGCAGAAAAATGAAAAAATATTGGGGAGGTTGACTTAATATTAAGTTAGTCCCCCCCCCAAAAAAAATATTTATTGTGTAAATGAAAAAATAAATGTAGCAGAATTAAGTGCTAATTAAGTGCTTCAAGAAACGATAAAAATAAGTCAAAAATATATTACAGAACTTAGATGTTAGTCAAACGGTCGGCTTAGAAAAGAGAAATTATCTTAAACAATTAGGTGCTTCGACAAAATTGGTATTAAAATCTCTCGTTTTTAATATTATTTAAAGATACTGAGTCGCCGAATTCGGTGCTCGTTCCGTTTGTCAGAAATTCCAACTTAAACATCGATCGCGCTTCTGTTTTGTCAGCTAACCGCGCGATTGATGTTTAAGTTAGAATTTCTGTCAAAAGGAACGATCATCTAATTCGGCGACTCGGTATCTAAATAATATTAAAAAAGATATATTTTAACACCAATTTTGTCAAAGCACCTAATTGTTTAAGATAAATTCTCTCTTGTAAGCCGACCGTTTGACTGATATCTAAGTTCTGTAATATATTTTTTAATTATTTTTATCGTTTCTTGAAGTACTTAATTAGCACTTTTTTTGCTGCCAGTTCTGCTGCATTTGTTTTTTCATTTACGCAATAAATTTTTTTTTTTAAGGGGGCTAACTTAATGTTAAGCCAGCCAGCCTCCCCCTCAATATTTTTTTTAATTTTCTGCCAAACGGTTTGAGCACCTAATGAGCACTTCATTTCTAACTATTTAAAATTAATTTGGCACTGGTGAGGGGGGGGGGGCTAGTTTAAGAGGTCACGAAAGAATGACCCGAAAGTCGTTGTCCGACTTGGAGTGAATCCAACGGCAAGTGAGTAACGATAATTTCTACGTAGGTTAACATCCGGTGCTTTAGAAAAGGCGAGAAAAAGCTGTATTCATTCCGCAACGTCGAATTTCAAAACGTTTGTTTCGTGTGTGCTTGCGATTAATAATAAGCTTCTTCGTTCCATTTTTAAGCGGCAAATATATGAATAAATAAAGCTCCACGAAAATAATATTCGAAGAGAAAATGTATTTCAAAGTATCGAAACAATTTCTAGGCACGTAGGTTGCAGTAAAAATCGAGAATTATACGGCAACATGGAAGGGAGGGTGTGTGTGTGAGAGAGAGAGAGAGAGAGAGAGAGAGAGAGAGAGAGAGAGAGAGAGAGAGAGT
Organism: Wasmannia auropunctata; assembly: GCF_000956235.1. Taxonomy (NCBI): domain Eukaryota; kingdom Metazoa; phylum Arthropoda; class Insecta; order Hymenoptera; family Formicidae; genus Wasmannia; species Wasmannia auropunctata. The sequence continues at coordinate 422,453 of NW_012028640.1, read as the reverse complement.
AGGCAAAAATGGTTTAAAATAATACGTACGAATCTAAAATACTATCTGTGTAAAAGAGATTATTTATAAGCAAATATAACAGAATCAAATAAACAAATTGATCGATTGCTGTATGTATATTAAAATTTGATGCAATATAGAAATGACGTGCAATATATATATTAAAATATATTACAATATATAAATATATTAAAATGTAAACATATTAAAAGAAAACGAACTGCAAAGCTTAATTTATTTTTACATGATTCACTACGCACTTAGTTTTACTTGATTTATTTCGTGTAGCATAAAGTTGCAAAAATATTTGGAGACTGAGTCATTTAGAATATTTTATCGTCCGGTATTACGCACGCTGCACGAATTAATGTAAAAAGCTTGTAACGCGCATGAACTTTTGTCGCATAACTTTCGTGTTGTATTACATTATGCAACATTATGTTTTACAAAAGGACGGAAGATACGCGTATACCACTGCGAATAATCACCGTAAATACCCGTATATATGTGACATTAACACCCGCATTAAAGAACGACTTAAATACGGACTTAAATACGACGGTTGGTGATTTTTAGCGAGGGGGACGATGGGAGATTTAGGACGAGGGAATTTATCGAAAAACTTGCGACACAATCCCGGCGAATTCACGAAGTTTTCGCAAAAGTACGCGAAAGAGGAGCGAACGAGATAGCATCCATTTGACTACGGACGACGGATTTGGGGGCATTCGTTCCTCCGTTGCCCGGATTTAATGGCGGAGTCCCTCGAATCCATTTTTAGGTGACGAACCCTACTAGTAGCCGTGAAGCTACTCCACAAAAATAAAAGTTCGAAACCGAGAGAATGGAATAACGACAAACTCTCGTGGGAGGGGGAGTGCGCGGCGGCGAATCGGCCTTATTGAAAAACTTTGCGTAAATCCGAGGTAAAACTTGGCGAAAAGCCGGACGAGAGGCATCGGGCGAATACAGAAGTCTGTTACCGGATATATAATTAGCGTTTTCAACAGTTCCGTGGCATTCACCATGGACTGCAATTGTTGATATCCATGAATTGATATTGATTTTAAATATTTTTAGTATATATTCATATATATTCATATATAGTCATATATATTCTCTAAATCTAAATCAGTGGATAATCGCTGATTATCAATGATTATTTATTGAATATATCAGTCCCAAGTATGTCACTAGTAATCAGTAAAATTTAACTTTACTGACTCTCGGAAATCACTAATAAATAAGTGAAAAATCGCTGTAATCGTTGACAGTGGACTTCGCTGTTCTCGTTAATTGCAACAACGGACTCGACTTTGTTTCACTTATTTATTAGCAATGCAAGGCGTTAGGTTAGGTTATAGTTACTGACTCAATCAGTAACTTTTCCACTAATTCAGATATAGAGAATATATTGCCAAAATATATAAATTACTTTGCAAAGTATTACAAATAATTTGTTCGATTAATTCCTCGCGCAATGTATAAACGAAAAAAGTCTTCTTTCGAATATAGCTCGTGAACTTAAAATATTTTTGGGACTTATGCCTTATAACTTCACGTACATAATCATTTATAACTCATATTAGCACGGCAATGGAACATATAGAAAACATACATTCGATAACGAAGATAAAAGCGAAGATAAAAGAGATAGCGTATAACCAAGGGAATGTGACGAGTCTGTCAGACGTCACAGAAACAGTTAAAACTTAATAATGAAATCGTGGAAATGCATTTCGCCATACATCGACCTCGCGATACGGTCGATGTTCCACTTACTATTCTTATATGTACAATTCATCACGTTGGTTTCCGATGTACGAGCAAAGTAGCGCTGACCACTTATCATAGAAAGCATTAAACGTACGGACACAGATAAGAACTGGAACGAGAGGGCAGTTCAATACTGCGAGCTCATCTGTAAAGACTAGGAATGTATTAATGCATAAGCTTCTTATCATTGAAATTTCATTTAAAATCTACGTGACTATTACTATCGCTTATTACATCAATTTGTCATATCATCAAAATTCATGAAGCTTCAAAAGTGGATTTAATATATACCACTTTCAAGATAAGCAAATCTCATCTTAAGTAACTGCATATTATTAGAATAATTCTATTTATTATTTGATAATATTCACAGAAAAGGGAAAGAGAGAGAGAGAGTTATCTAACAGTATAAAACACAAAGATTTAACGTGATAGAATATTTTACATGATATTGTCTCAGAAAGCTGTACGTTTGAAACGTGGGATACCGGCGGAATATTTTTTCTCACTTGCAGAGGGATATTGAGCTCGGCGAGACCGAAGAATGCATTCCGGCACGGAGAGACGTTTTTTCTGAGAGCTGAATCTCATAAACGGAGCTCTAACCGATGGCGTGAAAACTGTGGGCCATTGTTAAGCCTGAAATAGATTCGGTTTTCGTTGAAGACGCCAGGCTCCTCGACGGTTCTCAACCGCTACGGTCCCGCGTTAAGACACGTTCGCTAAACATAGATCGGAATCGCGATCAGGTCGCGTCGAGACGCGGCGATCCAGCAAGCGCGTACGAATTAGTGTAAGTTAGACGAATAAAACCCTGGGGCACCGTTTATACGGCCTGCGGCCGCCAAACGTGAGTTTCTCGGCAGGAAATTACGATAAACACTACATCCCACCTACTCCACATGTCTCGAAGCACATGCGTAGATTTAATTAAACGATCGCGATCGTAGCTGCGGACAAATCTCGATATTTATAGTGTAATAAAGTTATGTCTTCCTGTCGGAATCAACGTCAGTTAATTTTTGAAATATGAAATATGACGTTTCCAAAATATCAATGGTATACCGAAGAGAATCGAAACGCTGAATTTTGTAAGATTCCTCAATGCAATTAAATAGTAATTAGATTTTATTATTGGTTTAAATATAAATTAATTTTTCATATCTTTAGAATGTTAATTCAACATTTAAATATCGAGAGAATCTCTGAATTAAATATTAAAAACTTGCAACGACGTCATTTTCTATTCTACTCAAGGAAAAGTCTAAATTTGTCAAAGAATCCGTTATACAGTCGAACCTCGATAACTCGAATCTCAAAGGAAGAGAAAATATCTTCGAATTATAAAGTTTTTGACTTATCGAAATTCGAGTAAAAAAGGATTAACATATGAAAATTCGACTTACGGAAGCTTTGTAATTTTCCGATTATAATGACTGTAGAGATTCGAGTTATCGAGGTTCGACTGTATAAGATTAAGAATAGGGATTCTGTGACACTTCAGATTCAAATAACCTACTTCTTTTAACTTTATCAACGATAATGATAAAAACGAACAACGATTCGGCTGGTTTTACTCGAATCGTTTTCAACAACTTTCTGAGGTTTCGTACGATTGTAAGAGAAAACGAGCGTATCAACACTTTCTTTGTCGATAATAATCGTCGTCGAATCGGATCGCAGCGCCGGTGGGATGTTGCGATGTCGGCTGATTATGCAAATCGTAGCGTTACCGTTAAATTGCATCCGCTGCGTGATACTAATGTCGGACTTTCCAGGCTCGGCGAAACGAGAACGCGCGCGGATTACGAGACCGTCCTCGATTGTTTCATTGCCCCCGACCGATTATAAGGTATAACGTACCAATGACTGAACATGTATCTATATCGGAACACGTATACAAAATTTATTAATCTCAAATGCTTTTTTTATTTATATAATATTTATTATAATTATAAAATTTAATTGTAAAAATATTTAAAGATTATAATTAAATTATAATATTATGAAAAAGAGCATTTAAAAATAAGTTTTTGTGTACATGTTCCGATATAGATACACGTTCAGTCACTGATACTTTACCTTACGTTTCCTCCGCGAGTGGAATAAACGCTTTATTTTACATATCATGGAATAATATAAGAATTGTACAAAAAAAGTTTGAGTCAACGATAAGTATTCTCAATTTTCTGAGATATGTCTATGTATACATAGATACGCCTATAGTTTAAATAGATACATCATTTATAGCTGTGTTCAAAAAGCGCGCTATCAGCGCTAATATATCCTTGGTCTATATCTAATAATAAAGATAAAAAAGGACATAATAATACACTAATAACGCTCTCCGAACACAGTCTACGTATATACACAACCACATTATATCGGTAACAAAAATTCTTTTCAGTCCGAAAATATACTTGGACAACATTCAAGTTACCGAAATAAAAAAGAAACGTAATAGTACATTCAACAGAAAGAGGGGGGG
>NW_012028640.1:359977-418169 GCF_000956235.1 Wasmannia auropunctata | reverse complement strand
GGGGGGGAGGCGAAACGCTTTGGCGCGTTCGCGATTGTTACGGAGACCGAGCTGTCGCCTTTGCCAAAAACCTTGGCGGCCACCAGTCTCGTCGTCGTCGTCGTTGCAGGAAGAAAATATCATATTGAGAGATTACAATTGGCCCTCAGTGCGAAGTCGCCGATTCTCTCGCACCATAGACCGCCTAGATTTCCTTGTACTTTATGACACTCGCGCAGCCGTTGCGGAGGTTACGGTTTACGATCTAAACATCAGCGATATTCCAGGAGAAGCTTTTCTTCGTCCGACACGGGGCGGGCTCTATCTTTATTCCGACTTTATCGTTGCCGTAAAGTAAAGCCTGTCGGCGCATTTGTTTTCGATAGGCGAGCTGCGTCGCAAGCGCGCGACGCGGAACCCAGCGCGAAAATTTTTCCCCGAGTGAACGAACTCCCGGGATCGAAAACGAACCGCGGCAGAAAATAGCGAAAGCACCAAAATTCGAGTTCTGTCGTGCATATAATCCTTCGAGCTCGATATCGTATTTTTTTTCACAGGTGAAATAGCAATTGCAGCAACAGTGCACTGTTGCGTGTTAACACTTTATCTACAATATTCCAATATCTTTATTTTCGTGATGAAAAGAAATGCAGAAAAATATTTCGCAACAATCTACTGTTGTATTTGTTTTAAATTAGACTTTAAAGAATAGATATTAGAAAAATCGTGCAATAGAAATGTTGAAGAAAATGCACTTCTCTCTCTTGCGTCTACGCGTATTTAAAACAAGAGTGAAAAAATTAAAATAAAATTAAACAAATCCTTTCTATCCTACCAATCCTTTCTTCGTGCTCCGCATGGTTTAATACATAACAGAAAAGTGTTTCTCTTCTGCGTCACGCCTGACTAAAAGCGAAGAGAAATATTTTCTCGACTGTACGTGATTCATCCGTTGCGAACGTCAAATCATTTTTTTCATGACCGAATAAAATTTATTTGAAGCAAGAATATTGAAGATATTTGTTCATAGAGATAAATTAGCAATCGCAGACTGTATTAGCTAATCGTTGTTTTACATTCAATTCCTATGATTCGCACGGCGTAATTATGTGCAGGCGCCGAAAGAACTTAAGCGCCGCGAAGTTGGTCGACGCGCCGTGTGCTGCTCGGTGCTGATTCTGTCGCTCGTGGCCGTGCTTCATGTCAGCTAACGCAAGCTTTGAGTCACCACAGGCAGATGCGGCGCGAAGCGACGACATTGGCTCCAGATGACTCGCGACGAAACGAGAACGTGTCTCCCGTCGTAGCGCCCGTCGAGAAGCAATCGAACGTGACGGCTGAGAAACACGTCGTCGAGATTTTAAATCGCTGTACCACGACTCACTGATGATTATATCGTAGTAATACACACATATCTATATGTCGGAGTACCGATAAAGTTTAGATAAATTAAATTGCATGTCGAACATGCTCCGTCTGAATTTTTCAGATTGATCTGGCTTTTCACTAATTTCATATAACTATAATTATTCCGTTAATTCTGTCAACATTATAACGTAGATAATTATCGTTGAGGGGGGAGAAATTCGTTTCCGATCCCAGAATACCGATTACTAATCCGACGGGAAGGGTGGAGCTGTTAACGAACATATGGCGGTCGTTGGCGCACGTCATACTATTCCCGAACAAGCGCCACGTTTAGTGAAAGAGGATACGAGCGGAAATGGACGAAAGTTGTATATATAAAGGACGTTAATCACGAGGGAGCACAATGCACTTATGCATTTTATGGTGCTTCTCTTATGGCTTAGGCGGATCGCTGAGGGCCGTTAATTTGGCAGTATGTATCCTGTATACGTATACCACATGTATATATCATGTAGCCCTCAGTAATGCTCTCCTACGATAAACCACAATATGCGTGACATGACATGTGTATGACGACGGAGTGTTTAAGAATCGGATGTCAAGAGCAGACGGTATAGGTGTGTTCTTACCAACCGTTTTCGTTATACCTCTCTTCTAGCCATTCGGGGCATTGAATGTGTTTAGAAGCGCGAAAGAGATCCCGATTAGAAGCGGTCTCCCTCAATAAAAGTCGACTTACAATGGATGTCATACGAAAAGAGGGGAAGGGGGAGAGGGGTCGTCGATGTCGAATGTGCGGCATAAATCCATCCATTCAATCGCGCTCCGCGTTGACCTTCCTGGCTATGAAAATGGGTTAGGTGAGAGTACACGCGCGCGATTCAGAAGAGCGATTCTGTAATCGCCGCACGTACGGAATCCAAGGTATTTTATCGGACGTGTCTTCGCGGACGACGGTTTCCGCACGGACTTCCGTACGCGTTCGCGAATTATTCTGGCTCTTCAATTACATCCGTCGTCTATTTTCGTCGTTGAGATTTGGATTAAACTGACGCTTGTTAAACAAGCAATATCTTTATATTTAATAATACTCGTAAAACTGAATATATATACCGAATGAATTTTAAAAAATATTAGAAAAATATTATTCATTATAATAACAAGATGTTGTAAATACGACACAGAAAAATGTAGAAATTTCATTACATTACGTTACACGACGGTTTATCCGCGTGACAGTCAACTCCGACGACGACTTGTTTCCGCGACAACGTTTCCTTATATCGTCTCGCACACTGGGAAGACCTTTCGCGCGGATCTCACGAAGGCGGTTTACGGGCTCGGTGACCGCGTAAAAAGGACCTTAGATAAAAAGCGCTCGTTCTCGGCAGACGGTTAAACCCGTTACGGATATAGCTCGAGAAAGAGAAGGCGGGTGGGGCGGGAGATTCGTATTTTCGAAGCGGTCTGCCAGCATCTGTCGGCGGCGAGCTCGGCGGCGAGCATGGAACGAGCATTGAAACAAACGCGCAGAACCAGCACGGAACACGAGGGAGGATTATCTCGACCGAGGTGCGTACTTAGGATAACAGCGAGAAAAGACAGAAGTATATATCCAAGGAAAATAAAAAGAAAGGGATTCCAGTGAAACAGAATGGACAACAAACAAGTTGAGCTCTGGCATTAAAGAGAGAATGCTCTTGTATATTTCCTTTAAAGAACTCGCTTTCTCTGATTTTTTTTTAAATTAAAAGCGATTTTAATCCGAAGATATATGTTTAACGTGATATAATTCTTTATGTTCGAAGAATTACTTGATATTTTTATTTAAATTGTTTCTACGTACACCGTCACGGCATATTAAATATTCACTTCAATATTTAATTGCGCAAGATTCGATCAACCTCTTACGGACAATCGGGATTTCGTAACATGTGCACGCTGTTTTCAGTTTGATGCAGATTATAGTTCGTGCCTAGCATCGGAAACGCCCACGCGCGTTGCGAATCTAGGACTGGCCATCAATAGAGGGTCCAAGGCCGATCTCTATCGATCATTAATTATATGCGAATGCCGTGGATAAATAAACCGAAGAAGCACGTACAATTTAGAGAAATGTGATTGTAACATTTCGTAATTTAAATTCAGATTAGTTTGCGCAGAGAATATTTATTCTCTACATCGTTTAGAAAGAAAATATTTTTCCAGAGAAATTTAAAAAAACAGTGAGAGATTTTTTTTGACAAACACACATTTTACTTTTGGCCACCCACATTTGGCATTTTGACTTTAGTCACATTGATATAGCACAATAAATCTAGCAACAGAAACTACGTCGATTAATCATTAGAATCCCAATCTGATTTTACATCGTCAGAAAGTTGGAAACTCAGGAGTTTCTTCATTAGCGATACTAATGTATGAAATATAAAGCCCCTTGGGATTTTACAGTAATTAATTTCGTTTACGCGGCATCTTTGTTAACAAAGTCCGACCAAAGTTAGAAAGCTTATGAAGTCCTCTGATGTAAAATCTTGTCAAATTTCTTTTAGTAATCTGTAATATGACAGAGAGAAAGCAAAAATGTTAAATTTTCTTCTTGGATCATCTTAATAAAGTTATCCATATTAGATTGTCCTATAAAAATATCGGTTAAAGTAATGTGAAATTGTGGAAATATCGGAATGTAACGTAATAAAACAATTTATTTTTAACATTATTTTACAAAAAAAAAATATTACGTTACAATACTACTATTGCCATATTTAAAAATATAAAAATCTATAATAAAAACATCTAATATAAAAGCAATATAAAGAAACATCAATTTGGGGATTGAGATAACTAAAGTAAAAATATTGAGTTTCGCGTAGAAAATACTTCGAAAATATTCTGTTTGCTTCAATACTGTAAACATCAATCACAATTGCATAACTCTCCTATTATTTTAGCATCGCGAAAAATCTCTCTGTATTTTCGAAATATATACCGTTTCACATCATGTCGCAAAGGGAGAAATACTTTCGAATGGCCAGAAGGTGGTCAAACAGTATCGATATCAAACTTAAGCATGCCTTATCCTCTATTCGTGCCAATCTGCGGGTGACGTGGATGACACGCCAACTGGCACGGTTCGCCTACACTTGGTCGTACATATCGCTTCTGCCCACGCATGGCACGGGCCGTCTCTTCGTCGTCGTCGTCGTCGTCGTCGATCATTTTCATTGAGTTTAACGCTTTCGAGCAGCACTCGCTGAGCGCGTCCGAGCGACGTACATATCCTCTACGCCCCTGCTTGAATCTGTGCCGCGTGATTGAGATTTCCTACGATCGGTTCTAAAAAAGCGCTATCAATTATCGCGTCTTCTCTTACACCGCGTAACAGATCTCGGCAATGTTTTGCCTAATTTTGCAACGGGCGACAATGGATCGAGACAAATTAGCGAAATGAAGACGGACGAAGGATGATGAATGTTACGTATCGTTTTAATAACGAAGAATAATAATAATAAGAAGAAGAATAATCGAGAGATACGGCAATTCTGGTTGCAATTTTTATCTCGAACACTTGGTATGATAACGTTCGGAGTGACACGATTTCTCAAGTGATGCAAACGGTATAGCTATCATTTTTCTCTCTCATTCTTTTCCGTAGCAATGCTTGAAGTTTTATGCGAATACGCCCCAGGTGCACCATAATGTATCTAATGCACTCCTACGTACTCCTGAGACATACATTACACGCAGATGCACCGCATCATTGCCCATCGTCTTCACGTAAGCTTTCTTGCTGCTGGGACGCGATGCATCGCCGTGCCCGCCCGCAGCAGCAAGAAACGCTTTGTTTGCCGTCGTGGGTGGAGACGAAGCGCGGGTGCTCCTCTCCATTACTAGCCGATTAAGCCATTAAGTTTGACAATAGACCGTTTTCTGACGAAGTCAACGAGGTGCAGGGCCCCGGGAATCCCTAACTCTTTTCACGCTAGATACTTTGGGAAAATATTTTCCGTAGACTTGGCGAATTGTCTTATTATTTGATCATTAAAGCAGTTTCTCTCGACCGCTAACGAAAAATAAACCTCTGAAAGAAATAAGAAAAGCGGATAAACGAGAATAATGCTGCAATTAGATGCTTATTATGTAAAGCGCTTCTGGAAAAAACTTTTATATTCATAGCTGCAGCAGAACTGTAATTATTGGAATTTTCATTTTGCAATGATATATTTCTTTCTTTTTCTTCTCTCATGCGTAAAATTCAATGCTACGATTCTTCCACGAAAAGGACCAACTTTTATTCAAACTTGGTTCTGTATTGCCGCACTTTTTATTCGCGAACCATTTATAATTAAGTTTTTTCTTTATAATTCTCTCTCTCTCTCTCTCTCTCTCTCTCTCTCTCTCTCTCAACGTGGTCAAAAGAAAATTTATTAAAAAATATCACGTTGGATAAGTTTTTTCGCGCAATATTGTATCTGATTGTACGTTTCGAAAGTACTCTAACTACTTCTTCGACCAATTTTCGCATTTCGTCGTCTATCTTTTTCTTTGTCCGAACGCTCCAACAGTCAGTTCCCGATCGCGACGCTCTCTTTTCTGTGTCCTTCCCTTCCGGGGGGAGCACGCGGTAGCCCCGATGGAGCGTTTCGTTTTGACATCGACACAATGAGGAAGAAAGGTAAAAGCAACGCGGGCGAAGTTTCATTGCCTTTCTCGACAGCTGCATCCCTCCCTGCCCGGTGAACACATTCAATCGAGCGGCAGAGAGTGGAGCAAAAGCGGGCGAATTTTCCTCGTATCCCGCAAAATAAAGTCTGAACTCCGCAAATCCCGCGATGCATCGCGTGTTTGTTCCCCCAGCAATCGAAATTATATTTCATACAATTTCAAACGATTTTTTTTATCTCGAACGATTCATGATATTCCCTTCTTTGTTATCTGTCGCTACTTTACGAGGCACTTTAATTCAGGAATATGAATACGTGGAAAAAAATTGAATCGCAAATTTGCGCGGAACAAGAGTATCTCACTTTTCAAAAAATACATATATACAATATATGCATTTTTTAACTTTTACAGAATTTAAAAAGTTGAGAGGAAAGAGAATACATTTTCAGAGAGGATTACGCTGCACCTTTAATATTAAATTTTTGTCATTTCGACGGTAGGTATATATATTACTTTAATATTTTATTTTATAATGCTCTGCGATTCACAGAATTGTTTAATTTTAAAAAAGACTTTTTAGATCGAAAGATTTACAGCGTGAAATACAAAATAAATGCATGTGCTATGTGAGACGTTTCACATAGAATAAATATTTCTCTTGCTTTGCACTGCGCTATGGGACAATTTGATTTCAATTCTATGGGCAATACAATCTATCTACAGAACATGCAGATTGTAATTAGGCTAATTAGCAACGGAAACGTTTCGAGTATCGACGGAATTGTACCAATGACCTATGTTATCTGCGCGCTAATGCAATCGTGATAACAATATTCATCGGGCTTGCACCGCACTGACCTGTCTGTAACCATAGGACGATTCATAAACCGGATATGGATCTGCGGGATTGCGGTAACGTTCTGAATACAATAGAATATATTATTAAATGACAAGGTCTACAATTAAAAGATTTAAAGAAGTAATGCCTTGCTCTGTCATTGCATCAATTAATTTTGTCTCATAGCATGTTTTGCATCTTCACCAATGCTACAGATAATAGAATATTGATATTAATTCGAGCTGATATTTTATCACAGAATATATTTCGGTATCTATTAATATGATATTCCGCGCAGGTTTATATCTTTAAAACATAATATCGTATTCATGGTTCATATAGTCAAAAATTAAATTAAATTATTACAACAGATTATTAATGCAATTTTCTCATGTGTAAATACATTTTGACAAAACATGGCTTTTAATCGTAAATTCGGTCGCGATAATGCAGAACAGTCAAAAATGCGATGTTACATTCATGATGTATAATGCGGAACGCGTTGGAACCCCAGCGAGCACAATTTATTTTCGAAAACGTTTATCGCGCTGAGCGATATATCGAACGAATTATTTATACGATCGGCTGTAATACGATCGAAAATGGTAATGAGTTTCTACCGGTGCACACACGAGCCTCGCGCGAACCCGTAAACTGTTATTACTCCATCAACCCTCGTGCGGCTCTACAAATGCGTCCCAGCATGCAAGAATGATGAATTTGGCGTATTTGCCACCGTTTAATTGCCATTGAAATTACATATACACCAGCGAATTGATTATTAATGGTGGTATTTATTTATGCGCAACGGGAATCTAATGAGCGCACTCCGGGCACGGGATTTTTGAATGCGCTTTAATTTTCGACTAATGAGTCGAGCCCGTCATACGGATGATCCATCAAGTCGGTTTCAAAGCTGCTTACAGACTCGAGCGAGTCATTTACATAACACGAACTCGCACACATGGAGTGTAATTATCAAAATTTATCAAAAAGAATGTTTCAAAATATAAAATATGTTTCTAATCTAATAATAATAATGAAATCTCTCTCTCACTCGGGCGAACGGAGTGCAGAATATAATAGTTAATCAGTAGTTATAAACAAAATATTCAAAATATTCCACGGCAACATATTTCAGGCAGCAAATGTCAATTACGATGTTAAATTAATTACAACGCGCTACTTTGATTTTGAAAAAAACTATCGAGTTTACGAGTCATCTCGTATTTATAGCATAAGCAACAACATGCCGCGAGCATCATCGCGCTTACGTTCTTCACGATATAACGGGCTGGTCCGTTAACGCGCTGCGCTTTACAGTTAGCCGGTCGTGCGAATTGTGCATTTATAGTTCCGGCAAATGAAGATTCGCTCCCAGAAAAAGGTATAGCGCAAAGAGGAGAGAGAAAGATTAATACGAATTTCGAGCAGCTACGAGCGAGAATATTCATTTTTAATGCGTCTCTATTAAACTCTTAATCGCGCTCGCGCGCATGCATGCAGAGTGCAACGCTCGCATCTTCTTTAGTACGGACGTGGCCATTGAAGCGACATAAAGCTATAACGCAATTGCGAAATAATGACCCGGCGAGCGCGGACTATCCCGGTGCGCTGAAGCCAGGTCGCGGAACCGGGTCGCATCGTATGATGAACGAAGGTAAAAATGCCACGTGAAAACGCTCGCTCGGGCGGACTGTTGCAGAAACGAATGCACTCCTACGCTTCTGCAATAAAGTCTTTACCGGCCGACTAACACGCCGATTTTATTACAAAGTGGGTAAATGGAACGATGTTGAGAATTTAACAAGGGACTTCGGTGTCGAATAGCAGTTCTCGAACGGACTACCTACTTGGAGCGAAGCTATATACCCGTGCATCTGGCGAGGCTCTGACATCCGCGAACGTAATCGATCGGGCGGACCTTCGATTTTTTCTTTATACAACGGAGGTGCTTCACCTCGTGCGTCGTTCCGTCCGACTGTGCGAATTTTCCGATCGATTTCTCCCTGGGGCCGACATCCGCGCGAGACCGGAAAATCTCTCTCCTGTTTACTTTTTTTTTCTCCCTCGTTGAACGAGTGTGTCAAGAGAGAGAGAGAGAGAAAGAGAGAGAGAGAGAGAGAAAATATTAATATGCCTTTCCGATTGCTTCCACTCGATGAAACCACACGAGAGTAATTAATTTCCTTCGTTCGCGCAATACGTAGGACGCCTGTGGGTCGATATACGCGATCGGGAACGTGAGATGCGAAATTTATTATGAATTATTATCAGATTTAAGAATGTGAGCTTCACTTCTTCTTCTTCTCTTCAGAATGCATTCTGAATTGAAATGGCAAAAGGAACGAAATACTCAATAATATATTAATTTTCTCATGGGCCGTCTTTCAATAAGCTCTATTAGAATACGTTTTATGTATGTAAATATATACAAGAAAAAATATAAGGCTTTATATTACTGCATAAAAAGAATAGTCTACTTTTATTTAAATTATTTTATACGACTGTGTTTACCGGCAACTTTTGTTGCTGATAAATTATTTCAGTTATTGGTGCTATCGCGAAACTCTGCGCTTTACAGATTCACATTTTATGGATTTTAGATTAACCTGACATGTTCATAAATGCATTTACAGATATTGAAAAATATGTTTGCCTTTAGATTTAAACACAAAATTCTGTTAGTTTACGTTTTAATATCATATGTTATTAAATTTTTTCAAACAAAATGTCATCTGATCAATTTCTAACACGATAACAGTTCGCAATATTGTAATAAAAACAAATAATAACAAATATTTATAAAAAAAAGTACAATTAAAATTCTTTTATGAATTTTAAATATTGTAAAGACATTTATGAAATAGGTATTTTATGACACATCAATTCTAATGTAAAGTATATTTTTTTAAAATACATACATGCATTCATTCACTGCTTACATATTTTATATTGAGTTTTTTTTATAAAAAATAAAAGAGATGCACTACAATACAAGTGTTAAAAATAAAATAGACATAATAAATTTACTATTGCGTTTTCGCCGTTTTTGATATAAACAACTTCGTCTAAAATTCGTCAAAAAATGACAGTAGCAGTGAAACAATTCATGCAAATAAATGAATGATTTACAGTACGATGTGTCTGCGCTTAATACGTAAATTACGACACCAATACTGACGTTATATTTTCTTGGCGCGACACAACATCTTTGCGAACAAGGCAATGTGCAAGGCAATGCGTCGGTTCGCATTTAAACAGAGCGACAAATGAACGAAGTCATCGTGAATCGACCTTCTAGACGCCACTCGTCGTTACGAGCGAATGCTTAATGAATAACACGCCGATCCGAAGGAGCACCCTCTCGGCTAAGTCGGTATCGTCGAGAGGGCCGCGTTAATCATCGATTAACAGCGATCCATTCGCTCCGAGTGTGCAACGATGTTCTGCTCGACGACGACAGTGACTCAGCTAGTGATGATTCGCTCACTCAGGTCGGGACCGGAAATGCAAAGCGCTTCAAGCATCAACGCGGACGGATTCCTATTCCGAGTGTCATATCCTGGGAAGCTTTGTTGCAGAGAGTCGCGAAACCAAATACAATAGAGTTTTAAGAAAGGGAAAAAAAGACAGAAAATTGAAAAGGATATATCTATTGTTAAAGTCTTATATCTTTTGTTAAAAATTATATGGTAGTTTATCTATTTCATCACTACATTTCTATTAAAATATTCCGAAGAATTACGAGAATTGTAAGACAAAAGATTTCAGAGAATTTACACTTCGATAGGAATCTTAATTATGAGACAACTCGCGGAAAACGAAAGACATATAGCACACGGGTGCTGAAAGGGTTGAGATTACTGTAAGAAATCATCGAATGGCGAAAGAGAGATAAGATCCGCGGCTTTCAGTACGCTGAAGTACCAACTGGTAACGTCAAGGTCTTTTTGTCGGTACCTTCACGGCCTGTCGAGCATTCCGAGAAGAACGAGAAAATAGCGAGTTCTATAGTAAGACTCGAACGCGACTACACAACGCCAGTACTAAATAAAGTCAATGTTTCGTTATAATTATGCAGCTTATTTCGCAAAACAGATTTGAGAATATTTCGTTTTAATTTAGCTGAAAAGCGCAGAGTAGCCTCCGGCCACGATGTTGTGCAAAACCATCTTATACGAGAATCGTTTTTAACGGGTAGTTTTGAGGGCAGCATTCCGCTACTTGATGATAACCGCTTGTCAAAAATGATTTGCAGCGGAGAAACGTGGAATCTCGGAGTTACGATTTGAGGAAGAGAAGTGATATATGTATACGCGCGATGGTGCACTGCGAGATAGGTTTAGTCTCCGAGAGAAAACGCGCGCGCAGAACAGAGCGTGGTGTACGCATCGCCGACATAAAGATTATACGTCTCTATTCCGTCTCCGCCGCGAGTGCGATTAACTATTTTCCCACCACGTTACATATCGCTCGGGCACGCTGACATTACTCATTTGCAGCTGGCGGCTTTTTCATGCAGCTGCAAGCGCAGCGCGCGCTCGTACGAAAGCTCGGCAGATTTAACCATCTTGGAGATTTATGCTGATGATATACGTTCGTATAAGTATTATGTAATTACATTATAATATTATTTTACGTCTTTCTTCTCTTCTCGCGCCCCCCCCCCCATTCTCTCCCTTTAATATCAAATATTGCAAAAGGAATTTATTTTATTATTTTTACGTACATATACATAAATATTGCGGTATTTCTATGCGTTGCAGGTTGCAGATATAAGGAAACGCGAGGAGAATTTCACAATGCGATCGATTTAACGTTAAGGCAGACGTACTTTTTTTGGGAAGATCCAACGTGCGCTCCGCCTCACATGTGACCGGAAAGAATAAATAAATCGTAATGTAAATCCACATAAATCCTTCGCACGGTCCTGCGCCGCCATCGCATTTACATTCAACATACTCCCATAAATTTTTATCGACTGCATTGACGAACTGGCGATCCCCTCCCCCGAGTCCAACAATGGACATAAATTCCATGGCGCCCTTTGTTAGGACACTTCCATTCTCGCTGGAGACCTCCTTTTTACACACGAGGGATATTATTTATACTCATGTCGAACTGCGGTGGGACCAATCCCGACGATTCATCATTTAATAACTCTCTATAATAATCGGACAGGAATATCCTCAGAGGTTAAAATTTAATTTAAACTTCAATCGATACGAATGTCCCGTTTATCTGAAGAAAGAAAAAACGGGATCAAAATCTCAGTCACTCATCTATCGATAGGACGAATCGATTAAAGCTAAAGTTTATATTTATAATTTTTCTGTTTAAATTTAACGTCTTATTCTACTTAAAAAGTAAAGCTCCTTTATTGAAATATTCCAAACTTAACAACAGAATCGGATTTATCACTTATAATCCATATTCTTTTGTACTACTCTTTTGTAATTTTTTCAAAGTGATAAATAAATAATACAAGAATATTAGTACTAATTCAGTTTATCGCGTAGCCACGATGACAATAGGAAAGGAAGAATTATCAGATGAGTCAAAAATGGTGCACAGCAACCGTTCTAATGTTAATAAGAGTTATGTGTTCGAAAATGGTAGCTGGCAATTGCAGCTCATTTACAATGAATAAGTCACCGAGACGCACGTGGCGGTTTACGTAATTACGTTCGCGCTTTGGAAAGGTCGTCGATACAAAGAAACTCGCGTGATTCATCCCGTCCTTCCCAGCGTAAACGCGGTGACTGTCATGCTGTAATTTTCGCAATGGAATTTACTACGAGATGTTATTTTACAAGGAATGCCAGAATAAAATAAGTTTACGACTGTAGCCAACTCTGTTGTTTTCCCCGTGTACCTTTTTTTTTTATATCTCGTTTCCTGTTGCGACGATGAGTCGTTCTGAACAACGAAACACTGTTCTGAGAGACGCGTTAAAAGTTGCAATCCAGGAAACGAAGAAATATAAAATATTTTTAAAAACCCGATTATATACATATTGAACGTACTATATGCAAATTGCATTGAATTGTATTATATGCAAATAAAATGTTTCAAATACATGATTTTAATATGTGCAATGCGGATCACATATCTTTTATTTTAACTATTCTATATTACATTATTTTCCCGATAAGCAGTCAAACTTGTTTATCAATTTCCGATATTAAAGATAAAACGATCCTTTTTTGCACATAATCCTTTGACCGTTGACGGTCATTAATGAACATTGCTGATGGTTGCACAGTATTTATATTCACGTAATTAACGGTGAAATATGTATATCAAACAAAAATTGCTCCTCATGGAAAATCTATCTGGTATATTGCAAATAAAATCACGAAGCGTTAGATTTTTCATCTCTGACTTTATACATATGTTAATGTGAAAAATGTAAGCTCGAAAATATCAGTTTCGAGATTAAAAATGAAATTACGCAGTCTGCGTAATGTGACATATAAGGATTAATTTGATGTACTAGTGCAGATTTTGTTTGAAAAACGTGCGCGTAATACAGTAGTGCAACATAGAATATTCATGAAAATGTTAAAATGTTTAGACAGAAAAATAACATAAAATCATAAACCATAAGAAAATATATGTAACTTAACTAGTTTTGCTATTTAAACAGGACTCGCCAAGGGATCTGTTCTCGCAATAGCAACGCGACGTTACAACGCGAAGGAATTTTGTTCTGCGGCAAGAATTCCCCGAAGAAATTGGCGAATCTCACATCCCACGCGAACGATGGCCACCATGCGCTCTGACAAAATGAAATTACACGACAATGACGTTGCTTGTCGCGTGATCATGAAAATGCAATGCACATCGTAATGTGTGATACCGATTAAAACGTACCGAATGATTCATCGATCGATGCGTCATACAGGAATCGAGCGTCAATCTATCGATCATCAAATTTGATTGTGCCAAAAAAGTTTCTCTCATTATAAATTGCCACCGTACAATTAAGTAATTTTGTTCCCGATGCCATTTTTATATCAACATGTTATTTTAATATGCCATTTAATTTAATTTATTCTTAATTGAATTTATTCTAAAAAATTCCCAAAAAATTTTTATTTCCTCCCTTCAAAAAAAAAAATGGAATTGACGAATACCGCGTCTGTTAATAGATTGCCAATTACGCGTTAACTGATATTCAATAACAATTTATTAAAATATCAAATTCATAAATCAAGCATTATTCAAATTCTTTCTCTCATTCTCTTTCGCTCTAACGAGTCATAATTTGATATTGCGGGTATACGATGTTCTCAAATATAATTTGCGTTTGCGTTAATTTTACTAATATCTCACTTTCAACTATCTATTTATACACAGGAAATGAACGTACCTGGAGTTATTTATAAAGAAATCGTGGAGATAATTTAATTATCTGAACGTGACATATTAAAAATAGCGCGCTATCATTAAAAAATTAAAATTTTATGTTGTATATCGAGAATGCAAATTATGACTAAAGCACGGAGAAACGAAGCTTTAACGGTTAATGTTTACGAAACGTGAATAATATATATATCACAGTTGCCGCGTGAATTTAGCCGCGGATCTTTTAAAGTTCAAAACGAAGAAAAAAATTACATTACGGCACATGAGAATAAATAGTATACATTTCGTATCGCTTCGGCACTGGCAAACGCATCAGTATGATATATACATATATATGTATCAAACGTATATATAATATATATATATATCAAAAATGAGATATAGATCATATAAAACAACGAAGCGCAGGAGCTAATCGAACGACCTTGAAAACAATGCTCCGAAAAAGACCAATGCGACTTTTCTTCTTAACGACACTTTGTCGTCGCAGTCTTGGCGGTGTTTTTGTTTACTTCGACGTAAAATCAAAACACACGATATGTGCAGTTACGTGCGATTGTAATATATATAACACGCGCATACAGCAACGTGAGAGATCAGCTGGAAGCTGTTAAGTGTGTCACCGCGAGGAAAAGTTAACGAAAACTCCGTAACGTAACACGCGAGGACGGGAGCAAAGATTCACAAAAACATTCGGCGTGACTCACCTTGACTCTCGGCGTACGCGGCAGGGACGAGGATCGCCAGCAGCAACGTCAGAAGGACCAGCACCAGTTTGCACCTCACTGTCGCACCGCCGCCGCCGCCGCCGCCGCCGCCGTCACCACTACCGTTGTCGACGGCGACGACGCGTCGCGGATCGGCGCGCCGGGAATCGCGCGCCATGTTCCTGAGACTCGGACACCGCTGGGCTGGCTCGGCTGCCTGGACGCGTTGACCGCGGCTCACGCGAACGTCATGACAACACGATGCTCCTCACGGGCACGACGCACGCTCCTCGCACGTTGGCAGTCTCGAGTCTGTCGCTCGCGCACGCACACACCACACTCACGTTACCGACCACCCAGCCCGACTGGCTCCGAACGCGCAGCGGCAGACCGTTGCGACACCTCTGAAGTTGGCCGACCGCCCTCTTCCCCCACTATGGCGGCGTCGAGTCACGGCGCGGCGGAAACGACCGAGCGCGCGCGGATCGCGAGCGCACCCATAACGCACGGAATTCAAACGCGTATTCGTTGACATGTATTACTTTTTGTAATTGATAATCCGTGAAAAAAATGTTTCCATTCACGCATTTGATGATATTAGAGACTAGAGACTCGGCTTTAAGAATTTAAATTTTTAGAGACTGCAGTTTTCTGAAGAAATATCGTATCCTTATTATCATTTTTCAAATAAAACTATACATAATATTAAATCTAGATTTAGTGTAAATATTTATTGTAGGGAAAATAAGATAAAATATCATGAATTTTTTAACAGTTAATGAAATTTACGCTTGTATATACTTTGATGTATGTATATAAAACACATAATGAATATTAATCGATAAAAGAATATTTTAAGCACAATAGATTTTTTTATGCCTATATATTGCGATAAACCACTTACCTATTGCTTTTATTCGATACTGCTAATATATAAAGAAAAAAAGAGCTTAAAAAAATATTGAAACGTTAGTAACGATAGGCGCGGTTTCAATGCGGTATCGATCAAACTTTATGGTTGGATGGTTTTGTTTGAGTTCACGATTGCAGCAGGTAAAAATTCTTAAATCAGGAGAAGACTATTTTACTTGCCTCTTATAATGGAAAACGTGCAAAAAGAATTGACGAAAAGAATTATAAACGAATGTAAAGCAAGACAGACATCAGTGACTAAGGATTTGGCTTCGTTCTTGGTAATTTAATATTTTAGTAACCAATAAGATATATATATATTATTGAAACAAGCAAGATTCTAAGCAACAATTACAAGCAGTGCTCTCAAAAAAACTTTTAGCTTTCTCTTTATCAATTAAATCCAGCGTACCGAAAAGAAAACGACGAGGAAAATGTGAAAGAGGTCCAAGCTATAACGGAGAGGCTATGTGACCAAAGCCGACCCAGTCTTGTAACTTTGAAAAATCAGCTGTACTTCGCTAAGCATTATCATGACAGAGGTAAAAGCGTGTTTGAATGTTATTTCTATACTTACGTACGAATCATTATCACACTTTCGTACTTCGCTCAGACGAAACTGTCAAAAGGCATCGATTACGACTGCACCAAAAAACCAGACCTTTGGTCGCCGAAATTTGCGAAACTAATAAACTGGAGAGTGGGAAGGATACGGAAAAATTGTATCAGAAAATATTAGCAGTGATAACGGTTCTGAGCGGTCTAGGAAGTCCCACAGTCTCATCGGTTCTGAGGTAATTATCACGTTTATGTAAATTTAATAACGATTTCGATAACAACTCGGAATTAAATAAAATCAAGCAAGATCAATAACAGTTTCTATCTCACATTTCTATATTCTCGAGCATGAATAATTTATCTTGCACTAAATATAGCATTATCACCGTCACGAATAAAAGACAATTTTTTCATCTATACGAACCGAAGTCTGCTCTAAACAAAAATTATATACACGGATATATTTATATATGAAATTATTATATTCAATTCCTCGTAAAATCTTCGTATAAAATTTGATAATATTATATAAAGATATATTTTACATTAGGGAGGTTTCGGTGGCGTTGCAGAGCGTCTTCCAGGCTTCCGAGCTGGCTCACTACGTAACTTTGCCGAAACGAGAGAAAGAGGAGCAGCTGATGGAGTTGATGTGTCTAGTCGCGGGGATCCGTCTATTTAATAGAGATTGTCAACGCGGTGGCGAGGGGATCGACGATCGTAAGAGCGTGGAATAATTTTTAATTCGCCCGATGATGACAGCGTAAATTCAAATGACCTTACATGGGGACGATATCGTGAAAGATGAAATTACGCGAACGCTCCCCACGTTGCAAGAATAATCGGCGATAATTGTTTTTGTTTAGTGCCGAGCATTCTACAAGAAGCTCTAACCAAGACCCGTAATTCTATTCTCGAACTGCTGGAGCCGCTAATGACCAAGATATACAAGTTCACGGCCGTTGTGGAAAACGCGATCACGCGCATGTCGATCGACCCCTCGGATGCTGCACGTGGCATCTCGACGGAAGCGGCATCCGACGCGGAAGAAAAGATTGAGTGGGCCATCGAAATGTTAACGGCCAGTCGTCAGCAGGAAATCTACATTAGGTACTTCTCGAAAGAGAAATGATATATTTGGAAGAGAAATAATTGACAATTGATGGGATTTCTAATACAATCTTGTCGTAGAAAGCTGCTGAGTGATGTGGAGCGTAGCGAGAATGCGGTGAAGAACTTGATGGAGCGTCTTCAAGCGCGGCTCTTTAAACTTCACGACACTGTTCGATACAGAACGGCTATCCCTACTACTCAAGTTTACGTAAATATGACTGCTTGAAAAAATAAATTATAGTTGATGCTCGATAAAATGTTTACTAGCACCAGTCATTTGCAGAAATTGAAAGTTATGAAATCCCGTATAAATGATTTTAATAACAATAATATAATTTCGTTTAAACTTATTTTCATATAAGTCTGATATTATTGTTCCGTTGGAACAATTAACTCGTTTATTAAAATTTATTTTATGTTAGCGAAATTTTATGACAAAATAATGTTTCTTTGAAATTCGGAAAATTATAATTAAACTTCATTAGAATAAAATATATATATAATTGTTACATAAAATATACAATTATTGAAATGTCCCCAATGAACGTAATCATATTACGATTAATAATGTAAGTATATTCTGCCTACCAGCCGCAATTTATTGATCTGGCGGATATATGGATGGGTCTGCAAGATGAGGTGATCATTTTGAGTAGCGTTAACAACTTCCTGTGGGAATTACAGAGTTTGAGCAATAAGGTATTAATGCATGCGTTCGCCTGTTATCGATCTAACGTACGTTCAAAGTATATATTCAGAACGATTTATGTTATAGACTGTAAATATTTACGATCAGTCGAAGTTAGGAGATATAGCTGAGGGCGTGGATATTTTAACCGATGCTGAAAGATTGGAACGTTCCATGGGCAATTTAATAAGTATTAATATGTCTTCAAATTTTACACTACATAATAATGCAAATAAATTTTTACTTATCATTTTGGTCGCATAAATATTTATATAGAATACATATATGTATATACATATAATACATATATATATATATATATTCCGGTTTTTACAGCGGAGTGTGGAGAGTGCTTGATATATTATCCAAATGTCACTAAAGATTTCGAGAAGATTAATTTAGAGGTAATCGTATTAGAACAGTTATGAATGCTTCTATAATGTCGCGAAACTTAAAAAATTAAAGTGTTTATGTAAAGATTTACGCCCGTCTGTCCTACTTGAATAAATTTTTAAATAATGCTAGACCGAGGAATATAATAGTTTCTAGGATTTTGCGCGTGGACATTTGCGACAGGCAAGGGTGCCCTTATACCAGGAAATCCAAACAACGGTGTGGCAAAATGGAGAGGAAAACATTACGCCTTTAAATCGCCCGATGTAGCCGCTAAGTTCGGAGAAAACCCCGACAGGTATTCTTTTATTGTAAATAAATGTAATCCACAGAATCTCAGCTTTGAATGTTAATAGGTACGTTTACGACGCGCTTAATTTTGTCCGCAACCACGCGGAATATATCCACCTGTTCCAATTACATGAGGAAATCGTAGCCATGCAAAGCCAAGAAGAGTGAGTTGTTATAATTGTAATCATATTCTATTGCTTATTCAAACTCACGAGAAGCATATAAAAATATTTGCTTTTTAAGATTAACGGAAAAAGGATTGCGGTTAAAGATACGTCACGATCAGAAGGTTCAAACGGACGTTCACATACTTCCGCCCTACATTGATAAAGATTATACTTCCAGCGTTTGGGAGTTGAAACGTAGAGCATTACGCTTGGTAAGTCGAACTTTACTAATGTTGTAAAAAAGAATACTTGAACGATAAAATTTATATGTCTGAGAAACATAAAAAAAAAAACTGAAAAGTTCTGTAGCGGTAACAATTTTAAGAACTCTGTATTTTTTTTTATCTACCCGCGACTTTTAATATTTCGATGCATTATTATTTGTAAAGTTCTGACGTACTACGAGACACAATCGAATATAAGCAATATACATTACGCATTATTACACATATACAATTTATCTTATCTTTTCTTAGTTCTGTAGATGAAAAATACTAATTTCGCATACAATGATTTTTCAGGCAAACATAAGTCGATGTGCTACGCGCAGCACGCAGACATTTAATTCGCACTTTCGATATGGTGTTTATGTGCAAGCGGCTTCGCTTCAGGATAAAGAAGTTCAAACCAGAAGAGATAACTGTACAAACACTAAGAAACTCATGACGTTTATATTTGGATTACGAGGCAGGCGGGATGACAATCAGCACGTTGTATCGTTCTTGGAAGATGGGCTCGAACATTTATAAAATTTAAGTCGTCAGAGATAATTGGTAAACTTATATACACATAAATGTCTCAATAATACTGATATTAAATGAAGTAAATAGAAAGGCCATTTTAAGTGAATTATATATTTATATTGTAAATAATTAATCATATATATGAATGCATTTATTTGGAATATTATAGGATATATATATTGGGTCCAGTTAGGAAGTAATTAAAATAAATTACACACAAGACAGTTTAAAAAAAATGAAAGCAATACCTTTTTAATGACATTTCCAAATACATTTCACGAAACATTACAATTTAAATAATGTTTTTCTTTTTTAGAGAAACAAGTTTGTATACTAATTTATCATTCCGTACGCATAGCATTTCCCTTCACATATGTAATGCTTTCGTTATCGTAAACTGCAATGATTTCATTCGTGTGGCTTTCCTCGTGACTTAGGCCAGCATTTCTTTAATTTATATTCAAAATACACGAATTTTACATATGTCGAAGCTCGGACAGATGTATGCGATTAAGGGTCCGCACCTCGCGCTTCGTGAGCCTATTATTTTATTTCCTACACTTCAACAGCCAGTGGTTGCTGCACGCACTGTGACTTTTAATCATTTAATATGCTTATAAGATAGCTTTCAGTGAATATATTGTTTTACCATTAGATCTTAAACGTTAGATTCAATTTTTACACCAAGAAACCTATATTACGACAATAATTAGTAATTACACGATAATACAATTAAACTTTGCTTACATTTGCATGTGTATAATGTAGCTATTATACAGAAGAGGTACAGGATGTTAATTTTTCGCATAGCTTCTCGCTTTGTTTTTTTTTTTTAAACGTCCGCACATTTTTGTCATTCTGGAGGCAAAATCTGTCATTCTATTACATCCATTTTTCAAAAGACATAATTTCAATATAAAAAAAAAGATAAAGAATGATGACAAAAAAAAATAAAACTATCATCAAACTACGCACAATTCGTAGTAGATTTGCAGAAATTTATCGTTCGCCAGTACAACTGTCCGTATTGTTTGTGATTTGCGGTTCATCATATAGTGTAGTTCTACATATGAATTAATCGATTTGAGTTCCTTTGATTTCACAGGAAAAATTGTTTCATTGGCAAATCAATATGAATGATAAACATGTATACGCACTTAGCGAATTCGCCTGTTCATATCGCTCGCTAATCTCACGTGAATGGCGAACAGCAAATTATAAACCGCAAATCGTGCGTAGTCCGGCATTAACTTCACGAAATTCCGTACATACACGATTAATGGTTAAGATCATTGACAATAAAATACAGATATTTCCTTAGTACTCGAAATGTATTGAAAATAATTATATTACC
Organism: Wasmannia auropunctata; assembly: GCF_000956235.1. Lineage (NCBI taxonomy): Eukaryota > Metazoa > Arthropoda > Insecta > Hymenoptera > Formicidae > Wasmannia > Wasmannia auropunctata. The sequence continues at coordinate 397,019 of NW_012028640.1, read as the reverse complement.
AATGTAATATATGTCTTAATTGAAATGTTACGTAATAAAATTGAGCTTCTTAAATCTCAAAAAAATTACTTTCAAATTCAAACTTCGATTAGATTATCATTCAATAATGCCATTGCTATAATAATGCGCCATGTTACGTTGCATTAGGAGTAAGATATTGTTATTAATGACGACCATACAAATGATATAACATTTATTTTGAATTAGATGACTTAAAACCAGCTTATTGACTATTGGCCACTGTAATGTCATTCACATTTCGAAATCATCTGAACGTCCATGGTAACAATTGTCCCAATGTCAAAGAAAATTTGTAATTTACCTGTCATCCGAATGAATATGTCATTGAAAACGAGTTATTCCCAACGCATTTATTGGGAGTCATATTTATAATAATACAGGATCAATATATGATATTATAGTCATCAATGGGACAAAATAATTACAATGGGCGGCAGAATATATCGGAATGGTGTAAACATGGTCTAAAGTCTTAAGTCGCAAGAAATACCTTTGTGTTTCATGTATAGTATGTATGTATCGTGTGAGAAAGATGAAGAGGTGCACGAGACGCACCTTGGAATATGTTATATATATATGTATATAACTTGTCGGAGATCGGGATTGAAGAATGATTTAATCTACAAAGTGATTTTTGAGGTATTTCATCATACCGAAAGTTCTGAAACGCTTTACTCCGATTACCTTCATTAATTCCTCATCACAAATCGCAAATTGTTTATTCTTAGGATCCTGTAAAAACAGTCATTTTCTTGATAACATAATCTTTCAAATATAAATACATACATTTAATATATATATATATAATTTCTAAGATATAAGAAAAAAAGTAAAATAGAGAATGTTTAAGTATAAAAAAATATTAAATAATTACAAATACTTACATAAAGATTCCTTTCCTTGATGATACTCCATACTTTCTTCACGACTTCATGTCGAGCCATTTGTTCCGCGCCAACAACCGCGGCGAGTTCTGGAGACAGTGTTATAGCGCGTGTGTAACCGCCACCCTTGCCTTTGCCACCACCACCGCCACCCTTCTTTGCTGTGCTTCCTGGGGCTTTTTTGTTTTTACCCCAGTCCTCATCGCTGTCACTGTCGCTACCCTTCTTTTTTCCTTTTTTTCCAGGCTTACCTACAAAAAAAAAAATACATATTAACACAATCCATGAAAGATTTTTAATAAAATCTTGACAGAAAATAAAACTATTACAATAAAATATATCCTACTTTTTTTGGGTGTAACTTTAGGTTTCTTTGGACTGTATTCTTCGTCGCTAGCATCATCATCGCTGGCGCTTTCCTCATCATCGGAGGATCCCTTCTTGCGTTTGTTAGGAGCCTTCTTAGCCGGATTTCGCTTGGCTGGTTTCTTCTCTTCTTCTTCCTCTTCCTCTTCAGATCCTTCCTCCTCTTCTTCTTCACCATCTTCAGACTCTTCACTAGCAGCCTTCTTTTTCTTCTTTCCTCCATCTTGCTTCTCTTGAAGACATTCCATGACTAAATCATCCACTTCTTTTTTCCTATAAAAGATGAATGTAATTTGTTATCTTATATGTATGTAATTATTGCGAGAATAATCTGTAAGCTGAGATACGAAAACGTGTCAGAGGAGGAACGAGGTGGTAACTTATATCTATTATGCAGTTCCACTCAGAGAAATCCTCTTTTTTTTCTCTAGGACACCGAGAGACTCTCTTGTGCACAATTTTATAGTGCACAAGTGCCTATTATATGTCCATTTTGGTCGAGTTTTTTGTTCAAAGATAATATAATTAATAAAATAAATTACATTTTATACTGAAAGATAACTCTGCCATAGTAATACAATCTGCATGTCACAAGCACACATAATAAATTATCAAACCGAAATTGATAAAAGAATGATTCGCTTCTCTATTTAGAAACACGTCTCAACTTGTGTAAAAAGATATGCAGAACCAGATTACTTTATACTGAATGCTTGCACACACATGTAGTTATGCATTCAGAATTCATATATACTCTTTATTTTATTAATACAATTTATACTAAAAATTAACTCACATTATTAACACGATGAAATATTGTTTTATAACATAAACGTATTCAACCTGCAATGATATAAAGGCAAAGACAACGAACAAAACAGTTCGAGTTATAATCACGACGAATAGTCTTTAGAATGTTGCAGCATTAACGTGAGCAAATGCGCTTGTATATCGAGGAAAAATATTTTGTCACGTCGTGTAATATGAAGCGACTTGGTATCAAAATTAGCGCTGTCGCTTTTTCTTTACGTGCCGTTATACGATGATTGTCATATCTTATCGTATATCAAAATATAAAATGTAAAAATATTTCTGTGATCATATTTCATCCAACATGTTACATTTTTTTATCTGCTGCTTACCTTTCTATGAGGTCAATATCGAGTTTTTCTTCGATTTGTTGCCTCACTTTCTTAGCAGACATCGTAGTGAGGTCCGCATCCTTCAGGATGGCTAAACAAAATTAATAAACACGATATAAATGCACATTGCAATTATAAAATGTTAAAATATTCATTTAAAAAATCGAAAAAAATCTGAAACATTTTTAAATACAATATTAAATATTAATTTATGTATTTCATATAATTCTTGCTTAAATTTATTAATATTAATTAAAAAATATAACGCACAAAGTTTTTATATACACTTTATTCATCACAATTTTTTTTATATTCTAATTTTTTTTTATTATTTGGGAAGGATAAGGTGCTAGAGAAAGAGAAAAATTACGATTTAAAGTACAAGCTCGCGTAAAATGGTTTACTTAAAAAGAAATAAAAAAAAAGAAAGATATCGCCTCGCCGTTCATTCCCCGCGTTTGCGTATACGCAGTGATACTGGGATAGTTTGGTTTCCCGCGTTGGGGGGATCTAGTGAGTATCGAGCGCAAATGGCCGCCGTGGCGCGCGCCGTGCCGGTCGCCGGCGCGCCGATCGGAGCAGAGCGACGCACGACTATAATAAAAAGATATCTGTAAGTACGCGACGAGGCGTCGTTGCGACGCGTGGAGCGAGACGCGGAGGGATTTTTCTTCGCGTGCCGCGGTCGATCGGGCGGCGCATTGATTTCCGAAACGATCGAAAACCGCGAGAAGATGGAAGGGACAGGTAGGAGAGACAGAGAGAGCGAGAGTAGAAGGCAACGGAGGAAAACGGAGAGGATGGTGTCGGCTCGGTCGCGCGCGCGCGCGCGTTGTTCGCGCTCTCGGTCGATTCGCGACGCTCGCCGAAAACCGTTCACGAAAAAAAATACGCGGGCGCGCGGGTGCGCTCGCGCGCGCGCGTGTCAGTAGCGCGCGCGCTTCGTTAATCATCAACCGTTGCCGCTTTGTAACTCGCAAACGGGCGAGATGCGGGATTTGTAATGGCGAGGGACGGGGGCTTTGCGTCGGGAAAAGATAGCGAACTGGCGAATATCACGACATATTAACTGCGACGATGACGACGGGCAGCGGCGGCGGCGGAGGCGGGCGGCAGCGGCTCCGGTTATAACCAATGACGATCCATTCGGCGATACGCGAGAGAGGCGCGCGAAGGAGGGAAAAAAAAAGGGCAACGCGCGCGCGTGTACGTGTGGTCGTTTCCGATCGACGGCGGAGCGTAGTTCTTTCTCGAAGGAGCTTTGCACAGGAATATACGCACTTTTTTTTATCTCCCACGGCGTAAAAATCCGCGGTGACGCGGTGCAGAGTACGAGTAAGCGAGAAAAAGTGACGAGAGCGAATGCGTAAGAGAGAGAGAGGGAACGAGACACGAATACGAGAGCGAGGCTGATAGGCGCGCGCCACCACACACTCGAGACGCGTCATACGGCCCGCCGCAAGGACGGGGCGAGAAAGCTATCTTTTTATAGCGAACGACGAAAAATCCGTACTTTCGCCAGGGCACCGAAATGGCTGGTCGAAAAATCGCGAGCGGATTGCACGCGGCGGCTACTCGGCCGATTATTCCGTTAATCCGATACGTAGGTGGTAAAATACGGCGAGCCTTACGGTTGTAATGGCCGGCGTGGGGCACGCCACTCGGGCACATACGTGCGCGCTAAAGTCGTCACGTCGCAAGAGCAAAGACCCCGATTTCGCCTGTATTCCCGGTGCCGCGGCGACGCGGAACGGGCGCGAGTGCCCGAGCGTAGACGAATTCCGCAACAATCCGGCCCCGAAATTGCCTACATCGCGCGATATCGCCACTTACCGGTGATCTCCTTGCGTAGCTCGTCCTTCGAGATATCGGCCATGGTAGATGCTACTCGCTATACGTACTGCTGCTAACTGAGCCTACGCCGGCTACGGACTCCCGTAGCGTCCGTTGGTACAGTCCGCGCCGAGAGCGCCGCGATACGCGCCCGGCCGACGCGCCTACGAATGCGAATAACTCGAGAACGAACGCACCGAGACGAATACTCGATACACCAAATCGTGTTAGTTTTTTACGACCGACAAGTTTCTCATGACGCCCCACGCGTAATTCGGTGATCGGAGTATGCCAATTCGCAGTTCCTCCACGTCGCTCCGGCCGTACTTTCCCAGCTGACTGTCCATGAAGCGGCCGCTCGTGGCTGCCGGTGGCGTCCACGGTACAGTCCGCGCGTGCCCCTGCACGGCGGTCGCCCCGGAAAAAGGAGCTTCGACGTGCGATAACTCCGCAACGCGGGCCTGAAAACGGATACTATATACACCAAATCGGGCCAACTTTTTTTTCTCTACAAGTTTCCCATGACGCCCCAGGCGCAATATTGCGATTTAATCGACCCGACTCGCGTTTACATCGCTCGTGCCGCGCGAGCTTTTTGTCGCCGACTGTACTAGCATACTCCGAGTTTCGTAGCGTCGAGCGCCTCGTCGCGTCATATGACAATCGGTCCGTGCTCCGGGGATATAATTAAAATGAAATAAAATAAAAAAATGCAGACAAAGATCCCGATAACGGATGATGTAATCGACGCAGAAAATACGGACGCATTATTTTTTTTCGTCGTCACGAGCGTTTGGATGTTTCGTACGATTTGCTTAATTAATTCTGTTTATCCAACTATATCGCGTAACCGCTCGCAACGTTTAACGGTCATCTTGAGGTAAAGATGCGTATATGCACGCACGCGACAGCGGTGCGTATATACAAAATGGTAAAATTTTTGACTCCATTACGTCGCCGCCGATATATCTACTCGCGTCCCAATTTCTCGCGTATCGAAAAAGTCATCCTCCTGAGCGTAATCGCGACCAATCAGCGGCAATATTTTAACAGGCCGCGACACGGTAGGAACGACCACTCGGTTTCCTTCGTCGTGTTAGCGGTACAGTAACGCCCGAAAGTATCGGCGTGGCCGTCGCGATAAATGAACTTTGGAAACGGATATCTCCGAAACGGTGCGTCGCACGGCGATACTGCCGTCACATAATCGTGTCAGTTTGGCACGAGGAATATCTTTCTCATGAAGCCCCTTGCCCGATTCTCCCTTCTAAGCGGTCCCTGCCGCCCGTCCGCCGCACGTGCCGACGTTACTTTCGGCGCTGACTGTATTGCATTCGGCGCATCCACTTGCGAGTGTCGAGCGAGTCTCGGGGCCGAATCGTACGTCGTATCGTAGATTTGCCTTGTAACTCACTCTCGTCGCGGGGATAAAGACGATTTTCCCCGCGAGATGAGCGCTCGTGTCTCTCCCACCCCCTCCCCCCGCCCGCGCCGCCCACGGCCGCCGAGCGTTGTTTACCGACGATGCAGCGTAACCCAACGTAAATGCCGCCATTGGCGTTTGAATGTTCCAACATGGCCGCGCCAATCTTCGCGGATGCACCTGGCCACGCGGCACCGTCGCCGGCCATAACGGCCGCGACGACACAATATCGGGCGGCTCGAACAGACGCGACGAGTCGCGTGCGCTCGACCGGCTCGCAGGGATTTCGACGAGACCGGCTTGACTCGCGGAGATAACGTATTTTCTCTCTGAAATTATTACTTTCCCTCTCAATTCACACGTCATTTCCGGTCATTCTGGGCGGTCGTTAACAGTGCCCGCACGAACGAACGCACCTTCGCTCGTCAGGCCGCCTAATCGAATGTTCGAGAAATTCATGCGCGAAATTTAATCGCGTTTTGCACGAGACACGGTCATATTGATTATCGAAACGGGGTGCAAGATAGGTATTTTCGGTTGCTGATTTGTCTTCAAGTTATTGACATTTTCGCATTATTTGGAAGCATGCCGTGCTCTCTGTTGACGACGCCGTGTATTACGTCCGCGTAACAGGTGTAGCCGGAGCGAGCAGGATGGAGCTTGGGTTAGGCTAGTCGGCAGGTGACGCCGGTGGGAAGCGGTAAATGTAATTGTTATTTTGAGCGCCGTTAATGTTGCATTCGTTAATCTTGTTATTATTAACAAGTTGATCGAGACGATATATCTTAGACATTTTTTATCGAAATGACCTTAAAATAGAAGCGATCTTATGTTTTATATGATATTACTTTTCTTTCGTATACAATCTCAAGGGTATTCGATTATTCAAAATTTATCATCAAAATTGAAATATGTTAATTATCGATTAGATATTCAGCAGTCAAACTGGCACATTCTAGCGATGAAATAATAACGCTAATTATATTATGAATATTAATTAAATGTAATTGTAGTAATTATTACAGATCTTAAATCGAAAGCTAGATTGTCAAGTGCTATATTTAACAAATAATATAAATTATGTAAGAACATATCTTTTAAATTATTTCTAATGTGCCCATGGTAGAATCATTTTCAATATAACATTTCCGATCGCTGCTAATATTCTTCTCTGCATATCCAATTGTCCATTCGATTAAATTGTATACGATATGAGTCGACGAAAAAATTATCCTGTGTCGACATTTTATTTAACTTTGAGGGTAAATGGATTTCAATTCCGCGCGGTATATAAGCGAATTCGTGACTCGAGAGTAGATAAGTTACCGATGCTCGTCGATCTCGCAGAAATCTGCAGTTGCGCCACGCCACTGTCCGCCTCGCCGCCGGATGTCGCCAGTGTGTGCGCGTCGGTCCGAATTTCAGGTTTTAGAATTTATTGGACGGCGGAACGGGGGACGTGTATAGTTCTTGTATTATTATTGCCATTTCGTTGTACCATGACCTCCTTTTACAGCGCGCATAGTGCAGTCGTACTAACCGATTGTGAAAACATCGAGCCGAAATGCAAGCGTCAACGGACTTCTTCGTGAGTGATGCCACATACATTTCGATCCGAGTATTCGATTTAAGGAAACGCGACGCTTGCCCTTTTTTTGAGGCTACGTTTGTACGAATATAGTAACGGCAACGGTATAAAAGCAACCTCGTCGCGCTTTTGCATTAGCAGTATTAGTATATTTACTTCACTTTGCCATTTGTCCAAATGCCAACTTCAATTCCGACGATATTATTAATATTTATTACAAAAACTAGAACTGACAAGTTTTTTTTTTCCTAGATACCGCTCTATTCGTCGGTTCGTTTAATATGCGTTAGGATCGCGTAACGTTTCGGAAGGAAAGGAATCGCGAGATTAAGATCGCTCTCTCCTCGTGCGATCGACGCTCTCAGACGAGCAACTACGTTATTACAGATCGGAACGTGACGTGATGATATTATTAGGAGCTTTAACGTTAATTTGCTTCGTCAATGCGTGCCCGCGCGAGCCTCGTGCGGGGCGTGCGTTTAATACTACGCGGCAACAAATAGGGACACAGAATTATGATAAATTCTCGAGGAACACGTTGTTGCACAACTATGAGCTTGATAGTACAACTGCTGATCGAACTTAATTAGTTTGCCGTTCCACCTTGAAGCGGCGGCGTGACGACGATGTCAAGCGGCGTGATGCTAATCGTGCGCAAAGAAAAGCGCATTGCGATCACAATCTCGGAATTATTATTCTATTATTAATTATTCCTTGCAATTTAATTAACGCTATGCTTAGATATGCACGATTTCAATCATATTCGCGAGACATAAAACTTGATCGAATCGCGAAACGTTGCAACATCAATTCGCAAACATCGCGTAAAGTGTATATCATTTATATATGTATATATATATATACGTACCCCCCCCCCCCTCCGCCGACGTTCCGACAGACTTGTTCCGAACCGTCGATTTTATCTCCGTACTCATATAAGTTTACCGCGTTGTAAATCATTTCCGCACAAACGCAACGGTACCGAAAATTCGTGCGCGCGCGCGCGCGCGCGCGTGCGAGCCCTTCCTCTCCCCGATGCATTATCGGCTGTTTCCTTTATCACCCGGTATATATGCGAGTGGCAGCTCAAGAGCTCGCGATGGATCAACGTGAGCACGCGTATGCGCGTGTGCGTGTACATGTATGGCTAAATTCGACGTGCGTCGGAGCGGTTCTCGCGCCGAATGTATGTACCGTGCCGGTCGCGCGTTCATACACATACACATACACATGTAAATGTATGTGTGTTTGTGTGTGTGTGTGTATACCGTCGCGTATGCATTCACAGCACGCCGGTGTCCGACGCCTTGTCACGTGTACGTGTCAAAATCAATATTTGGCGTCACTGGGTTATGATAACGCCGCGGTGTGCGTGCCGCGCCCCCCCCCCTCGTCCTTCCCCTCTCCCCGTCTCCTTCCTCTTCTCCCCTTGTATGCATATATACATACATACACACGCATGCATGCATGGCATACGGCGTTGTGCACGGCCCGCGCACGCGAGCGGGCACAATCTGCCGGATTTCGCGGAATTTCCGCGTCGCCCTTGTAACGTGCGGCGTAAACAATGTGTACGCTCCGAAACTTTTCCCATCTCGGAGCGGCGGTCGCGCGTCACGTCGCGCGTTTATTGGACGTTTTTGAATCGCCGGCGCAGAGCGTAGCCCGCCCGTAGCCCACCGATGTATCTCGTCGTCACGATATAGAGTAAGGTACGATAGCAAAGTCCAGAGTGGCTTCCGACGTTTGTCACCGATGCTTCTGAAATTTCCTGCTGCGTCTGCCATCACCGGATTCTCGATCCTATGATGGTTTTTCGTCGATTCGCGACCGTTCGTCACAAATGACAATACGCGCGCTCTCAGAATCCGCTAATCCTAATTCCCGTGAACTGACCGGTCAATTAAATCCGTCGTTGCGTAACGACTGAAGAACTGGCTGCGAAAAGTCTACATATGTACGCTTTCTTAATTGGGCATAATTATGGAGAAAAAAAATAAAATTCTACGAAAAAGATGTTAAAGTTTTAAAAATATTTCGATATTTTTATAATCAATTTAAAATAACGTCACGAATTTGATACATTTTTTAGGAATGTATTTATAACTTTTCGAAAAAATGAGCAGTCAGATTTTTAGTTGCTTTACATTTTCGCGATTAATTTGTTAAAGAGTTACTAATATCCTCATCCCCTACATAATAATCTCGATAAACATTTTATGTATTTGTTACAGTCACTTCTGCCAAAGTCGCTATTTCCACGCTGGAACGCGCGCACCGGATATCTCTTCATTCAAGCGAGCCAGGCAAGTTCACGGTCGCTATTTTCGGCAGAGAGCGTAGAACGGGATCGAAGCGGAGGCAAAAGAGAGCAGAGGAGCCGGGAGGAGTCAGCCAGCGAAGTAGAGGTAAAATATAGAACTGCCACCTGTTCGACTGCGCCGCTAGCGCATTGTGCCGCGGGCTTTTTCTACCGTGAACCGAAAGATTATCATTGCAAACCCGGACTCTCGTAGGTTTCGCGCGTTTATATCCCGACTCTTCGTGAAACTTAATTGAAATCCAGCATGAAAATGCATGCGGGAACGTTTTAACAACATTAATTACGTCTTTGTTGATTTTCAACGTCGGTTCGTTGATTTTGATAATAAGACCAACTACACGACGATAATTCCTTGATAGTTGCTAAATCCAACAGGAGGAATGAGAATCGCACTTTGCATTCCTTGATTATCAAAACTTGATATTTTTTATTAAATATCTACTACGTAACTGACTACGTCCAACTTTTCGATTTAAAAGACATTCAAATATATGTATTTTTGCGCAGTTGTGCAATATCGGTGACGTCAAAACCCTCTTACTTGTTTCAACTCCGCGATTTTCCACATTTTAACATATTCCTCCCAAGAGAATGTTACGTACCATGAATGTAATCAAGAACGTCTGTTATCGCCTTTAATTAATCGCGTTCGCTTGTCGATTTGCTTCTTGCGCGAGGACACACGTCCTGGATTATGCGTCGTACTACTTTCGTTTCTCTCGTTTCCTCTTCCCTCTCTTTTCCTCTATGTTTCCACCGTTCCCAGCACTCCAACAATTCTCCACGCATGGCCTGCCACGTTTTTCGTGCCGTTCATGCCTATTTTCCGGCGAGCGATTCGGTCGACGACGCGATTTTCCCGCACGCGGCATATTTTCCTCGCCGGATACATCCGCAGACAATGTATTGATTTACTTGTGTAGACCAATGTCATTGATGAATGTGAATGTAGCAGAATCTTACGATCGATTTGTGTATAGGAAATAATACAAATAAAACCATCAAGAAGAGTTTCGGAATGAATTATAGTAATATAATAGTAAAATAAATTCGAATATGAATTATTATTATTAAAAACTGTAATTGTTATCCCGTCATTTAACTGATAAATGTTCGTTGATTCCTAAACTATTTGTTGTTTACGTTTAATTAATAAAAAAAAATAAATTATTTTATTAACTAAAACTGATAATGAGATGTAAATTATGAAGAAACATTCATTAATAGACAATAGAAGAAACATTTGTTAATAGGTTTTAAAAACATTAATTTAAGTGTAAATTGTATATATATATATATATATATATATTGCTTAATGAGAACTCAGAGTAAGCCGATTAGATGAAACATTTTTTCGTTTCTTTCATCTGACATGCCTCTCTCGTTCTGTCGTGTTTCCAGTGTGCATATGTGCGTCTTCCGGGGCAGTTCGATACGCACAGCGCGTTCACAATGTATACGCACAACGATCTCGCGTGCTATCTTCGAATGCAGAGTCGTCCTCTGGCAGGTTGGTTCTCTTCTCTCGAATATCTGCACGCGTACACGTGGATGCGGGACGTTGTGTGCAGCACACGCGCACACCCGCTCGTAGTAGTGCACGTACGAACGCCAGATGCAAGTAGACGGTAGCGCGGCCGGGGTATCTATCGGGTCTTCTATTGCAACAGATGCCTGTTGCTACGCGGCCCGGGCGACGCTGTCACGTTTTCGGCTTCTCCGCTCCTCGAACTTCTACCCGCTGCCTTTGCTCGCGTCCCTCCCTCGCGTCGCCCCCGCCGTTACTCACCGAGAAGCGTTTTTCGCCCTTTTTGCCACGTGATCGGGCATTGACCCTATCCCCGACGCGGCTCGGGGGTGGAAAGCACGAGGCGCAGCAGCGACGACGAGGCAGCCGCTTCCTTCCCCTCTCATTTTTTCCTCCCTCTCTCTCTCTCTCGCTCCTCTTTTTTTCTCTACGGAAGACAATACTTTCGAACCAACGAAGCGATAACAATCGTGATCTCGGGATAAATGGTACTAATCGGTGATTAATTGATTGTGTAGTTTACGCTCGAACGGCCTTTACGGTTTTATGCCGGCGATTCGAGCGTCGTTAATTATGCGAAGTGGATCTTAGAAGGAACGAAGAAATAACGATGAAAATGTACTTTCTTCTTTTACGGTGGAAACGACTGATGCTTCCGTTCGGGAGATCGAATTATGTCACGTCTATTAGACGCCATGAGATTTACTAATCATCAAGTGTTAATTACGTTAGATAACAGTTAAACTGCTGCTATGCGCGCGTTAGTAAAACGTATGCTACTTTGTAATCACTTACTAGTTATTTTAACGTATCGATATTGTCGAGCGAGTCTGCAGAATTTTATCTACAGCAAATTACTTCTGAACAGTCGTGCGCGTTACGTTAATATATTTAGAATTTCCGGAAGGGGTGCTCCCCTTACGCAATACTGTGGAAATGGATCGGAAGTAAAACAGAATTCAGCGCTCGGTCGGAAGACACAACACACTTTTACAAGCACAATAGTATTTCATTGTATTGTTATCGATTACGTGCAATGTTGGGAATGCACAGTTTATGTCACGTTTCATAAAAATCTCTGTTGCAGTAATAATATTCACGCACAAATATGACATTCTAAATTATACAGATAATTAAGAGAATCATGCAATGCCAATTGTTGTTGAGCGAATGTATATTTATAGAGAAGGAGTGTAAAGTAGGAAAAGAATACTTTCTCCCACGCCTGCAAAGATATCAATTATAGTTATGACACATGTGGAATACCTTCCGATCTGCTATTGTCGTTTCTTCTGTGCAAATTCCGCTATTATTACACTAGTTACGTAACGCTTATATACCTTATGACACATTTACCATATATCTTATCATGATTTTATGATATGCGGATGATAGGCCAGTATATCTGCATTTCCGTATAATAAATTATACTTTGAATGTGATGCTTGACGTATAATTTTTCTCTGTCTAAAATCTGAAAATTTACTTTGTTAAATTTATCAAAGAATATAAAGTATACTTTTATTCGTTTTACAAGAAAATTAGTAAATAAAAAAATTTGTCTTTGTACGTTCTTTTAAATTAAATATTCTCACTGCACAGTTTTTCACGATTATGTGTTTAAATTATTAATAGAAAAAACCTTATTTTTTTGTAATTTTTTTTTGGGAACATTATCTATAACTATTAAAGTTAATCTTATTTTTTTTTTTTGTAAATTTTCGTGATAAATTAGTTCAAGAGAGATTAATACATGAGTATACTTGAACGTGAGATCAGGAAAAAAGATCGCCCGCATTAGATGAAATCGAACGTGTCGTTCAGCGGCGTCTTGGCGGAATACGGCCTGCGCCGAGGGATCAAGCCGGATCATCCTTAGCCGAGCGACGCAATCTAAGGAACGGGCTCGCGTTTCGAGATCGGGCGCGTCCGAGAGAGGGAAAGAGCTCCGTTCGGTTCCGCCGCTGAAGCCGCCGCGTCTCGCCGCGCGCCGGGAGAAAGAAAAGAGTGTAGCGTCCCGCGCGCGTAATTAAGGACCGAAGGGGTGGGTATGGGACGGAAAAGTCGGAGGAAGAGAGAAGACGAAGGGGCGGTATTTGAGAAGGGGGTGTATGGGGGCTTAGACATCGATCGGGCTGGACGTGTGTGCCAGCGTGCACGTGCACGCGCCATCGTACGTGTACACATAACTACCACACGCCGCCACCTGGCCAGTCCCGCGTGGGCAGGATGGTGCGAGTCGCCGTTACAAGGGCGGTGAGGGCGAAGCAGGGGATGCGGAGGAGGGTGCAGCGGATATAGAGCCGCACGCGGCAGAGGGACCGAGGGTGGTTTGGTTGGCCCCGAACCTACCCTAAATCGAAGAAGCATGGGACACACCCTGGAAGAAAATGGGAAGTGGGGTAGTTGGCGCGGGTGGCCGGGCAAGGATGGGATACCTCCGCACAGTCCCTCTCTTTCTTTCGTTCTCGTTCTCTTTCTCCTGCCTCCGTCTCATCCCCTCGTTCTCCGTCCTCCCTCGTACTCGATGCTCTCCTGCAGCCTCATCCTCCCTCTTCCACCTGCCGACCCTGCTGCTCATCCTCCTCCACTATCCCCCCTCCTTCCTCCGATATCTTATTTCGTTCTCTCACCCTCCTCTCGCCACGGGCGAGCCGCCTCACCCCACCGTGCCGGCTGAAGGCGCCCGGCTGCCCTCATCCCTCATCCCCCGCGCCCAATCCCGCGCCCTCCGCCATCGACACGCCAATGAGGGCCACCCCGCGACAGGGCAGGTGTGCGAGCCACAATGGAAGACGCTGTAGAGACAGCCGCGGTGAAGAGAGAGGACCAACGGACTCGCGAGTGGCCGCGGGCGAGAGGGCGAGAGGATCTTCTCCCGCTCGGCGGAGAAAGAGAGAGAGAAGATAGCAGAGAAAGAGTCTGCGAACGGAAGCGAGAGGGCGGAAAAGAGCGGAGACGGAGAAAAATAGAAAGAGAGAGGTAGAAAGAAAGCGCGAGAAGGAAGAACATCGAAAAAAAGGATGGAACGAGAGAGGCCAGAAAGAAAAAGGGAAAGGAAGAGATCGAAAGAGAGAAAGAGAAAGATGGAGGGAAAGAGAGAGTGAGAGAGAACGAGAGAAAGGGAAGCAGCAAGACGGAAGGAAGGAGAAGGTGCGCACGAGGTCGCGGTAAAGAGAGGCCAGAACAGGACAGTGAGAGGCGGCAACGCCCATTTTTTGATAAGCTAGTTACCCGCCGCCACCCTGCCGCGAAAGGGGCAGAGGGTAGCTCTCCGGCACAAGGCGGCAAGAGGCGCGGCGGCAGGAGGTCGAGTTGGCCGAAGGGCGAAGGACGGGGGGGGGCAGGTAGGAGCGAGGGGAGCGGCACGGGGGGAGGAAGGTTGGGTACGCGGCGGGTGTCGGGTTCTACGGAGATCAATAACTGCATAAAAATAAAGTGAGGCTCTGGCCCGCTACCTTTAACCCACCGCCCCCCTCCGAGTTCTCCACCTTCACCTTTTCCTCCACTTCCGCGGCGCCGACGGCGGCGGTGGCGGCGGCAACGGCAACGGCGGCTGCCTCGTTCTCCTTCGTTCGACGCCCCTCCGCGTCGTTGCTTCTCGCTACGCAGCAACGTCTTTCCAACACTATCCCTTCGTCGCGCCCACCCTGCGTGCCGTCACCCCAACCTCCCGGCCTCCCGCCTCCAATGAGGATCCGGAGGTTATTGCCTGTATTTTCTTAAGGGATGAATTCTCCGCGAGGACCGCTACCGCCACCTTCGCCAACTTCCTCGTCGCGAGGAGGGGTAAGAGGGAGCGAGTAACTGGAAGTTGGGGGTCGCCTTTGCGAGCGGGCTGGGTAGAGGTGTCGGTGGCCGTTGTAGTCCGCTTCCGGGGTATGCGGCCCGTTAAGTTTTCGTGATGCTCTCGCAACCGATGAGCGACGGAGGGGGGTTGATCAATTTTCTGATGGAGATGTCGTGCCGGATGGATTGCGTTGTCTGCGGACTCACGCGTGACACTTTAGACACGCGTCGCGATGCATGATCGAAAGGGTGGCGGGGATGGAAAAATAGGAAAAGTTTGTTTTCGAATATTTATTGAGGGCCAATATGTCTCAACCGTTTGTTTCAGTGGGATTGATTAAACGCACTCGTGTAGTACGTAAGACACGCGCTAACAACAATATTTCGAACTCGAAATGTTTGTGAAATTTCTGATCGACGATATGCGAATCCACGAAGCCTCCGGGCGCTGTAACGATATTTTTTTAACATCCATACGTGTACAGGCATACGGTATATAGAATCATATGTACAGAGTGTCTGCAGATATCCTGAAAAACTTAAACGTTCTTTGTTTTGAATCATAAATTATTTTCGCCATATTTATAAGTATTCAAAAATAAGAAACAGAAAGTTTCCTTTTCTCTAAGAATATTCAAAGATATATTTTCTTAACTGAAAAGTGTTGGGAAAATTTTTAAATGCATTAGATTTCTTGACTTGACTTATTTTATGAAAAATTATTAACAATACGCGGCATATTTTTTTTGTTTTTACAGCAAATCGTGTTCACTTTTATCCAACCTATCGATATATGTATTTGCGCAGTATGCAATCGCGTATATTGCCGGACGAATCACGATTCTGTGCGTTTCGAAAGCAACAAGTACGTAGGTACGATCCCTCCGTAGGAGACCTAAAGAGACCTTGCGAGGGGAGTTAAAAACAAAGTTGCGATTCTCCAGCGGTGCTACGATTACGTGCTCAATAATGAATCGCTGTTGTCAAAGAGAGACCGGCTTCGACAGGCCTAATCGTTTCTTGCGGTTTGCAAATAGATACGTTCAACGTTGCGGCAATACTGTAAAAACTGACTCACGCATTTTCTTAACTCCTCGTACGATTTCAGTTTATAACAAACGATTCTTTCGAGTCTGTATGTATTAGCTTGTTACAAACGTACATCGAGATACGAACAATTTTTTGTGCAATCCGCTTCTATAAATTAAACTTTATAAATGCAACCAAATAATGTTGAATTTTATTATTTGGCTGATTTTAAGTAAAACTTGTTTTTGCAAACTTCTGATTTGATTAATAAGATATTCAATAATAAAACTTAAAAATTCGTGAAAAATATGGTATTTGATTAAATTTTGGCAAAAGTTGGTTCAATATTTTTATAAGGAATGGAGCAGTTGCTAACATAGCTGTTATAATAAATATGGAAAAAATAATGTATACGTAAGACGTATAACTTTGAACAGAGTATATGTATATATATATATATATATATATATATATAGCTAACGCAGTTATGAATGAACAATTCGCTGTTCAGACTTTTAATACAAAATATAAGAGGTGAACATTTTCATCTTCTCGGAAGATCAAGTATCGTTTTGGTGTAATTACTGGCGAGGTAGTTCCAGGAGGCCCGGTACTATCCGCGTTTCCCCGAGTGGCTGTTCCGGACTTCCTGCCCACGAAAGCCGCTCATCTATCGAACGGCACCTTCCGCGAAAAAGAAATTAGACGCGCGGTGGTTTCCTGCGAGCGAGCGGGCCACGTTCGCGGAACCTACGTTACCACTATGTGCGCTTTTTCTTCTCTCCTCTTTTTCACGATTATCGTTCAAAGGGCGAACGCAGAAATGTACGCGCACGCACACGTACACGCATGCACCTCGCATCCGAGCCCCTTTCGGGAGGCCGTATCGACCGCTAGGAACGGACAACGGTCTTCTTTTACGTACGAAAGCAATTTTGCAGACCGTTCGTAATTTAGCGCGAGGGCGGCAGGGCGGAGGGTGGACGACGAAGGGACGGACGAGAAGAAGAGGTAGGGAATAGATAGAAGGAGGTATCTGTTGTTGGCGTCGCGAAATAAGCATACGCATTTTTTTCGCGGATCAACGGTAATACCGTGCTACCCGTATCAAGACAAAGATACGTACCAGAATATGTACGCCTTTGCGAGTGCCGACTGAGACTTGGCACAAAGTAGCTATTATGGTTAACCATGAAAAAAATCAATGAAAAACAACACGGCACTGGCAAGGGAAAGGAAGAAGGAAAGAGGGCTTCTGTGAATTCACAGATTTAGATTCAGGCTTTGTCGCTAGCCGCGCAATTAAGTCATGTTTGTAACTGAATTAATTAAGAAACATCTCTGAGCTTCATTTCGAATTCGGATGAAATTTAGTTTTCGGCAAAAATATAGGAAAATGTACACATTTTCATGTCGCCTGATATTGAGTTTTTATATTTCTATATTATGTTATATAACATTAGTTATTGTTAATTAATTGTTACTTTTTCCTTTGCATAAACAATTGCGTAAATTTAATATTTACAGACTGTAAATATTTTTCATTTGTAAACATTCGAAAATTAGCGAATAAATTATTAATTAGTAGATATCTACTTTAAGTAAACACCTGCCCATTTTTGACGAATAGATTAGGCTAATGATAGGTTTAATTAGACAATTATTTCTATTTTATTTCTCGTGTTAAAAACGCGTTTTGTCGTATTGTTAAAATATGCGAGGAAGGCACGATCACGGGAGAAATTTTTCAGTTCTCCCTTCGAGACAAGTACTTGTGCGCCCGGTGTGTCTCGAAAGGGCTAAGAAGGAAAGAGGGATCTCGTCACCCTTGAGTCTACGCACGGTGCTCGTACATAAATCACGTAGTAGGGGTAGGTCAGTACGGGCTATCCTCGGAGGGTTGAAACTTTTAGGAAGGGAGCAGTCTGCGAACCGCTCGAACACGCAAATTTAGGGTGGGTCGTCTCCCTTCGTGAGACACATAAGTTCGCCCCCGCTGTACGCTCGAAAACTGGCGAGCGCGTTCGGGGGGGAAAAAAACGATTTTGTCTCGGAAACACATATGATATTTCTATTAAATCGTACTCACAATTTGCATAGATCTATTATGTACTTTTTTAATTATGAAAGGATTAAATTGCAAAAACTGAAGCAGAATTTAATAACTTCTGTTTGAAATATATTTTTATTATTGTATGAGATTACGTTTTTACGAGGGAGCTGATTCATCCATTAAAAATATTCATTTTTTAAGATACATTTTTTTATTTTTTTAAATTAAATTTCTACTCGGCAAAAAGAGTAATGTATACGTTTATAAATTACGCACGTAATTAACATATTTTATTAAAAGTTAATATTAAAAGTTAAAATAAATAAAAATTCTCGATAGTAAAAGGATTAATATTTTTGTGAGCGGAGTAATATTTGTAAAACCAGGAAAAAACCGCTACTTTAAACTTTTTGACGAAAATAGCGTTTGCCGGCTTCAAACGCTGGATAAAGCTACGTGTCTTTATGTGGGAGTTATATCTTTCCGCGTGAACCGAATAAATTGCTCGGCTCACATACAATAGAAAACGGTAAACAAAAGTCAGTCACAGGGGTGAAGTGATAGTTTTTAATTTCACGCCGGCCCCTTTTTAATCAATCTTGTACGTCTCTTGTTTTCCGTTATAGCGCTTTTACGAGAAATAACATCGTTCGACAAATAAAAATATTCGGTCGTGCTGCCGCCGCGGATTTAATAAAACATTTATTTACAGTTTATCACGAGTAGAAAAATTGCTGCGTTGGGTATTCGAGAGATAGAGAGAGATTTTAGCAGGCTAGCGTGTTCGCCCGAAAATAATGCAACTCTTTCATCTGTCCTGGATTACACTGTCGACACTCGTTCGAAAAAAGGCACGCATTCGCGACAGGAGCGTGCGGTGATGTGTGGAAAAAAAAACAAACAAACAATACCACAGCATTTTTATGATTCATTCAGCAATACTTTTTCTCTTTGTCTCGTAGATTAAAAATCACGTTTTATCGTTTCACTTGCAGTATGCGCGCGATAAATCACAACAAACACTAAATTTTTTTAAATAAGCTTAATAGATCGCGTCCATTGTGCTGTTACAGATAGATAATACGATGCATTACAAAGTTGATGTCGCGAGCAGTATCAAACGGCAAAATTGAAGTATTTAATTAAAACGAGCTTTTAGGAGTAAGATTTAAATCATCAATTGAAAATTACTCTCATTTTATAAAAGAATGAGTCATTAACAAAATACAAATAGCGAATGGTCCGTTTCTTCTTTACACGAATTCGAGTATTGTAAAAAACAAGCTTATGGTGCTATTCCATTAGCGTGTAGAATATACCATAATTGCGAAGAGTGTCGCTATTCGGTATTAGCCAAACGAAGCGACGCTACCACAATGGTCATTGTTAACGGATCATTACTGGAAAAGTGCTCTCCTCGTTTACACTTGCTTTGCGCGGCATCATGCCGATGCGTTATCGTAAAACAAACTACGCTTTGGCGACATTTACATTGCGCGATGGCAAAATAACAATTACGTTCCCGCTGGCCGACGAGGCGATCCCCGAAACTACAGCGAAATGTGATTAGAGTACGTAGATGGGTCGCGCTGTAAACCTACCGCGTGTTATTTCAACGAATTTGCGCGGAAGTTGTTGAAATTTCGAACAACTGATGACCGCCGTTATATGGGCTGGGTTATTGACGAAATCGTAAATTAGTAAATTTTATTACGCTTTCTACGCGTATTGTGTCGCCTATTATGGCGGTATTTCAATAGGATGGTGTGTTAATTATATTCAGACACAGTAATTTTTTCACAAAATATAATAAATATATAAAAAATATATATTACCTCTTCTTGAGTTGGCTGTGACTATTTAATTATTTAACCAACTATTCAGTTAAGTGCTATTAGGTCTATATATCATGTTACATAATATGAATCATTTAAAGAGAAATATTTTTTATAAAAAAATATTATGTACAGAGTTATTTACGAATTTTTCTTGTAGATACAAAAGTATACTTCATAATCAAGTTTGATTAATGTTTTAAATTGAAATTACTTATAATTGAGCAAAAAGAAGGATTATGTTTATTTATCTTTTCGCGATTTGGCGGATGGCGCACGCATGACAGGTCGAGATCCCACTGTGGATGGGTTCTTGATTGTCGACGAAGAAAAAGAACGTCCCCGCTAGCGCTCGATGTTGACGAGAAAAAAAAGGTGTGTCGATACAGGTCGTTGAGCAACATCCCATAGGACCCTAACCCGGAAGTAAAGGCGTGCATACGCATCCGCACGGCTGGATAACAAATCGGCCATGGCGCTAAGAGAGAGACAGTAAAACTTTTCCTCAGAATTTTCCCGACGCATTATTGCCGATCCATTTTGTGTGATTTTTCGCAAAGATGGGCGGCTTAATGCGTGTGAAATCTGAACTTCGCGATACTCTCAGTCTTTCACACTTTTCGTAGCGGAAAGTGACACGTGTAGCGTTAATGGCTTTTACGACAGATCGTTCGAATACATTTAACGATAAAGTCCCCACGTTGTATCTTAGATCGATTACTGTATACGCTATTTCGTAATGTTATTGTATTCAAAATACAATACGGCAAGACGTTTCCGACGTAATTATAAAAGAAAAAAGATTAATTCTTTATACGAGTATCTCGACAAAACGCTTCTTGTTTATTTTAATTTTGGCCAGACGGCAAGTTTTTGTGTGTGCGTACGTAATGTGTATCACTCTCTTGACTGTGCGCGTATATAAATTGTCAGAACATGACAGCCCTATAGAGGGGTATCGCGGGATCCCGGGATACGCATGAAAGAAGGAAACGGGAACGGCTGTAGAGAATGAGACAGAGCGTGTATTGAAAAGGGTTGTAACGAGTGTACAATACTTTTACATGACGTCAATTTGTCTACTCGTATATGCATTACGCAGATCCGTGCGCCGAGAATAAGTGCAAAAAGAGAACTTACGAATAAATAAACGTTTTTAATTAACGCTCAAACGAGACGGTTCAATACATCGAATGCTGTTGGATAGTATATTCGGCTGAAGTAGTTTATTTTATCAAACGCAATCTTATTATTATAGTATTAATTAGAATACTTTGAAAATTATTTAGAGAATAGAGAGGATAGAGAATATTTTTTCTCCGATAAATATGATATTAATATTATGTAGAGTAATTTTATATATATATGGGTACTCTCTTTTCTCTTATTATACTCTCTATAGATTTTATTTTCCGTGCTCACGGTCTCTTTAACATCATCTTTTTATTCGTTGATTGTCTGAAATTTTCCTCAAGACGGAAATCAGCGGTCAGTTACGCTTCCTTAAGACTCCTGAGTTCGTCACCCTTAACCGACAGCCTCATGAGAAATATTGCAAACAGCTCGACAAATCGCTCGCGGCAATAGGGAAAAGTAACAAAATGAACTTTGCTCGGCGGCACCTAAAAATTTTTTCCCTGCTTAGTTGTTACTGTGGAATACCTCGAAGACCCGGGATGTCCCGCTGGAAAGACGTACGAAGAGAGAAAGAAGGAGAAAAAGAGAGCGAACGTTACGTGCGACAGTAAGACGAGGAAAAGAAAAGGTGCGAGAGAGAGAAAGAGAGAGAGAGAGAGAGAAAGAGAGGAAAACGCGGGCGGACGAGCGATAGAGAGCGACGTAAGCGCGGAAAAAGGCGAGGGAGGAAAGGCTTCGATGGTGAGACAGGGACAGAGAGAGGGTAGTTCTGAAAGGGGGTTGCGATGCGAGTGCAATACTTTTCCGTGAGACGGCACCAGTGTCGTCGGCCCTGAGGGGTGGGTTCGGGCCGGACTGGGAGTGTGCGTGGGGTCAACGACCGCAGTTGGGGTGGCTTCCCCCTACCTGGTGCCCTCCCCCCGCGCGTACCCATCCCTGCGCCCTGCACCTCTACGTTTCCCTCCTGTCCCCTTACCCTTCCCTTTCTGCTCTCCCCTTTGCTCTACGCCAGGGCACGTTGCGGTAGGCGGAGGTTGGGGCAGGTTAGGCTTAGCTTAGGGTTCAATATCGGGGAAAACATGGGCTTTTATTTGATCGCTCGCTACCTCGCTCTAAGAGGAAAGGGGGTGGTTTGGGGGTGGTTGAGAGCAGGAGGAGGGGAAGGACGAGAGAGAAAGAGAGAACTTGGATGTACTCGGATGCATGCGTACACGCATTGGCTTCCGTAGCTTTATGATCCTCTGAATGCGAGGGAGTTCTGTAGCGAGAACGGATGGCATTGATACTGATTGTGAGCACACTTGGAGGGAGGGCCCGATATGTAATTCGTCGGAAAATTCCGAATTCGTTTTCATTCCCCAGTCGACCGTTCATTCGAGGCAAACAACAAAAGTCATGTCTAAAAGAGCGCTAATCTTCTTACAATTAGTAGATTTTGATGCGCTTTTCTCGCCTCTTTGTTCGTTTTAGAGGGTAGACTACATAGAATATGATATTCATCTATGGCTGAAAAATAATTTTAATTATCAAATATAAATTAAGTCTATTTACATATTATTACTACATCATTATTAATTATTCGTTAATTTGTTATTAAAAATTATACACGACTTATATCTCAATTAGATGATCATAATTGGATACCTACTTATAGTAGACACTACTTGTCGCGGCTAATTTTGCTGCAGCTTGCAGTTAACGGTGATCGATCGGTCGGTGTCAATTGAGACAAGTATCGACTAAGTGGCGAATATTAAATCTCGTCCGAACAATTTGAAATTGTTGGGCATGACGACATCCATCGCGCGCGCGTTCTCTCTCGCGCGCCCTCCTTATCTTTCTTTACCCACGCACATTTCTCTTCTCTCTTGCCCCATTCATTTTCCTCTCGCGTTGCCTACCCCGGAAACACACGTGTTGCGCAAAACTTTAAATCCGGTTATACAGGCGCGATGACAATTCCTCGCGCATGATATGTCACCAAAATCGGAATGCAACGAGTGTTATCGATCTACGTGTTGGACATCTTCATCTGCAATATCCACATCCTTTAACTGTCGTACGTTTCGTATACAATCCGCAATCCGACAATGTTACTTTCTATTTTTTTTCTCTATCTGTTAGATATCGATCGTTCCTCAAACTTGTTCTTGCACTGAATATTCTCTGAATTATCCTGCATTTATTTTTATTCAAATATGCTTCTTAACGGTTCTGTTTTGCAGACTCAAGGTTGCTCCTCGATGCATGATGTATAGAGTCAATGGCGACTATCGCGAACCAGTTTTTCATTAGTGACGTGTAACGCTTCGTAGATTGATGTGATACGCGCGCAAAAACGACATGTAGCGCAATAGATTCGCTTATCGAGAGCATGCGGTAATCGATTCGATCTATCTAAAATTATTTACAGCATAATGGACCATCATAAAAAGCGCGAACTGTCGATCAAACTTAATTTACAATTCCGTGGAAAAATAATTTCACCGTAAACGTGTACGAGCCTTGGTGACGTGATAAATGGTAGATAGATTTGACAGTATACTTTCATAACTGTCCCGTCGAGTAAATCAGGGCGCATATTACAAATTACGACACTGCTCTGTCACATGCGAATGTTTGTAATGTTTGCATATAATTAAGAATTAATTTTATCAATAATCAGCTCGGCAATGTTTCCTCATATTTACGCTCACATTTAAATTTAACGAGACAAAAACTATCTATCTAAATTTCAGACCTTAACTGTTAAAATATAAATTTTAATAGCAATTAGTTTTTCTGCTTATTTATCGCTTCATAATTGTCATACAGAAAGCATGACATTTTTAGTGTCGTATGTAGTATTAAAAAATTAATCGATGTCCAATGCTGTCATCACTGACCGATGAAGCAATGCGTTTCCATTTTAGTGAGATGAAACGATGATTGCAGATGTGTATTGATGAATCGAAAGACTGAAAAAGAACCGTAAGGACAAAAGATTGACCGATCGCTATAATTAAAAATTAGATAATAGTAGTATGCATTGCTTCGTTATTTTACATATATAGCAATAAATTTATAATATATATTTGTTCGAGATAAAATATATAACATATAATATCTTTGGTTCTCAAGTTGTTAATGGTCCGAACGTTGGCCGAAAAATCGTTTTAATTGTTAATTAAAAAGAATATGTTGATATTAATAATGCCGCGTCGCTTAGCCAGTCGTTACTTATTCAACGTTTCATTTCTCAGTTAACGGTCTTTCTGATGAGTTTCTTTCAGCACGTTGCATAATTTATACCGTGCTTCGTAATTTATGTATAACGTAGACTGGCTGCTGCAAATTTGTAGAATCGGAAGAAAGATGGCTTGGCGAAACGAATAAATAAACGTGAAGATTAATTATCGTCTTTCGGGCTTTTTCAGATCATTTATTCCGTAAAAGTTACATATTTCTCTTCCAATTTTTCCTCTACATATAACACGGCTGTTTAGTTTGTGCAGCTTATTAAACATTTTGCGATTGATATTTTGTTTATTTGTTATATAATTGAACGTTGATTGGAGAAGAATAAATAACGAAATTGTGGACATTGCGTTGCTTAATGTACCCATAGTTTTATTTCTCTATCTATGTCGCTCGCATTTCCGTGCAGTGACTGTCGAGAGTTGCAAGATCCTCAGAAACAGTGTATAATCTACATTCGGAGGTTGATCGACGTGACCATTGTCGTATCGCATCTCCTCTCTCAGTGTCTTCCACTCTGGATACATAAGCGAAACGCGTTTGCTTTCACAACATTTTGTACGCGCGCGAACGGAACCGTGCTTTGCGGAAAACTCCCGTGACGGTGGTAGCGATGGTGCTACGACAGTTATAAGCCGCTTCCATTTCCGTAATTAAATTCTGACGCCTCAGACGTCCGCTTTTCGTGGCAGCAGCAGCAGCAGCAGTAGCAGCAGCCAACGTATCCGCAATTTTCGTCACCGCTAAGGAACTATCGATTTAATATAAACGCGCTCCTATAACGCGAAACGACATCGAAATGACGTTCTGCATCGAATGGGGAAAAAAAGGGGAAAGGAGCTACATATTGCGGGGTGTATACCAATGTTAGTTGTCAAGCCGCAAAAACCCCTGTAATAAAATATTCATTGTTATGCCATATAGTGTCTAATTGCCTCGTAATTATTGCAAAACGCGATCGAGGGGGGCGGAACGGGCGAAGGAAATACCTCCGCGATAACTTTTCTTCGAGGAAAAATTTATTACGCGATAGAAACCGCGGTTCGACGAATTCTTGCGATCTGATGGCTCGCGGAATTACTTTGCGGGGAAGAAATAAGGGAACGATAATGGACTGCGCTGTTTATTTTCATGTTTTCTTCAGTATCGCGACGCAAAGTCTCTTGCTGTTCGTTTCTATGTTAATTATTTTATGGAGGAAATGTATCTCTCTCTCTTTTGGTGTATGTTAGATAATACGAAGGCGAAGAATTCTACAATAATGTCTTTCTTCCGTCGAGTATATTCCAGGAAAAATTATCTTGTATATGTGCTTTTATCAATGCAACTCGAAACATTGAATTACTAATCATAATTATTGTGTACGTCAGAATTAAAAGTCTACAGAATAGAAATACGCGAGGGAAAATTAAATTCGCATGATGATATCGTATGGTCGAGAAAAAAGAAAAATGGAGGTAAAGATAATATAATATAACTGCGTACGCACACATCAGTTATTTATTAACACAAAATTATGAGTAAAAATATTTCATAGAACACACAGTTTCTTTCAAATAATTGCTATTTAATTGCACGATCTTTTAATTTTACCGTCTAGTAGAACGATTTTATAATTATCGAAATATGTCCGCGGAAATTGGAAAATGTCTCCTGATATTTTTCCTTCAGTTGAGAGAGAATTGGTAATGTTGATTGATATTCGCTACTGATGAAACCGTTTAAAGATTTAGGTTTCCCGCGGTAGTGCTAGGCAATTAACGTCATTGGCATTGAGAGGGAAAAGAAAGAGCGGTAGAAAATTCGCAGAAAACGTAGTAAGTATTTCATTTTAAAACCAGTACGCGCCGCGTATACCCTCCGTAAAATTGGACTAATTACGAGGTTTTGTTGATGAGGGCGAAAGACAGGTAAAACGTTATAAACAGAGAGGCTAAAATAATATTTTTGCGCAGCTTGTCGCAGAGAATATTTACAATGTTTGGAGAGATTATGTGGTTGGTTGCGTATAATTGCGGCAATAATAATTACATATTATTCCCTCACTCAGTAGAGAATCATCGGTCACAGCCCATTCTCTCGGCTGAATAATGTGTTTTCTATTATTTTGTTGACATCACGATGTTGTTAACATCGTAATTTATTATTTTCGCTTGATGAATGGCCTGTAATTTATGAACATTGGACGATCGATCTACCTCCCAAATTTGCGTTGAATACATTAATATATTTCAAAGCTGATAGAGATATCATCCACATATTTTACCATCCACGTTTATTACTTATATATTTTCTTGCATATTCCAACGTCATTTGTTTTAAATGTACAATCCGCTATTGTTAGCTGTTTCGTGTCCAATCGAATTCCGGAGTTTGTTTTCGCCCCTCCTGTACGGCGCGGTGGTCATGGTTCTCAAACAATTGCTACACGCCATCGAATTTCTGGCGACCTTGTGCTACTGCTGTGGAGAAAAACGAAAGGGGCATTCGAGAGAGGGAGCAACTTTGTAATCGCCCTAGTAATCAAGTACCGTATACGCCAGACCCGCAATCGTAACTTCATACCCCTCGAATTACAACGGCGACTACAAAGTTGGATAATTTGTATATCGCGTTATATCATGGTGCAAGCCATGTGTGCCACGCTGTTTCTGTAATTTGTCACGACGATAATCACAAAGTGGCCCCACGAGAAGTGGTTAGATTTCTCCTTTTTTTTTCGAATAGTATTGCTCTCGTTTTTCGAGGAATTTAAGTGATATAGAAGAATTATCTCTGGTAATAGCGCCATTCCGCTATCATTTTAGGCTGCACTTCTAAGAATCTCGCGGGAATTCGTTATCAAGACAACTGCAAAAGTGGCTCGATTTGCCCTACGATTACTTTGATTATGATTGTAAGTTATTTATGCACGAGATCAATAGCCATTTTTCACCACGGTGCCTTCGTATAATCTACTCTCGTTGTAATCCCGATTGTTAAAATTTTCTTCTTGTTCCACGAAATTGTTAACGTATACGTTATGTTACACATGTACACCCTGGCCTCTACATTAATATAGAATTTTTCATCTGAAAGATCCTTTTAAAAGATATATTCTTTTTCTTAATTTTCTTGAAACTTAAAAGTATAGATTATTTACATAAAAAACACACAAATCAGCATCATTTCCAAGTACAATGAGTGTGTCTCACTCGTAAATGAAATAAATTCTATTTGACGCTGGATCGGTGGGCATCTATCTTCCTCTCGTACTTGCCATCTTCAGTCGACATATGCGTGTTGTGTGATCGAGGTTCGCGTGCAGCATAGACGTGACCGCCATCGAATCAGAGCGCAACACGCGGCCAGCACAATTCGTGCCCGGCAATTTAACGCAACCTGAATTTCTAAAAATGTGCAAAAGTCGGCGAAACGAGTGTCGAGGCCAGTGACGAGAAACAGTCGCGAAAGGCCTCGAGGAAGGGAACTAATCGATGCTCGCTAAGAGAAGACGGAAGGAGAAGGCAATCGGGACAAGGTAAAAGCGGACATTGATTCCTTCAGTACGTCCTTTTGAATTTGCACTTTTATGAAGGTACAATTAAATGAGCGGTTGAGAGAGGAATAATGGTGAAATGTGAGTGAAAATGAGTAAAAATAATGTTTCTCAATACGCCAGTGTTTGTGCATAATTATTTTGGCACGATATAAAGCATTTTTTGAAGATTTGTTGCAGCCAGAGTAATTTATTCGTTTGTTTTTTCACATTCTCTCTTCCATCAAAAGTGATGAACGTTATTTGCTGAAGCTACCTGTTGCATATTTTGATATTTGTTTCCTACGGCCATGCGCTTAGGTCTAATTATCACAACGATCCTGGTCTTGCCTAAAATGATATTTGCATCTAGTTAGTAATTTTTTAATAATTACCATTACTTATGCGCCGACATAAAACTTCTTTATAGATGTTATTTACAATCAATTTATAATCATTATTTAATAAATAATTCTTTCCTATTTGTTGTAATGTATTTTTAGCTTGCGTGCAACCTATGTCAAACTATTGCATTCGAAATTTTAATTACCGACTTTTGCACATTTAATCTTTACAACAATTCATAATTTTCAAATAATTTTTTCTGCCTAAAAACAGTAAAAACACTGATTCTTAAATTTCTTGTTAGTTAAAAACTTATAATTAAAATTGATTAAGAAAAATTATTGACATCAAACATTTATATATTTATTTATTTAGAAAAGTATAAATTATATAAATAAATTAATTTAACAATAATGAGAGACTGCAAAAACAACATATTTATTTCTAAATTAATATTAAGTTGCGTATTTAGTAAATTAATTTTATTTAAGAAAGTAAGATAATATAATAAAATGAAAAATATACCTGATAGAATGAAATAATAATGTAATATAAAATAATAATATATTCACAATCATATACATATAATATGAAATGTGATACATTAATGTAACCGAAACAAAATAATTTCTTATAAATTATTCTGTATATTTTTTTCCATATAAATAATATAAAAATCTTTCAAAAGTCTATAATATATGATAAGAATATGTTCTTTGTGTCTCTTTTTCGAAAAATTAAATGGATTATGACGAGATATTCATTCAATATATAATGATAAATTTTCCGAAATAAATAATATAATTAATTAAATTTATTATATGTATTTACAACAAATCCGTATTTACCATAAGTAATTTTTTACATTTAATGAGTACATGACTTTAATAAATTCATACTGGGGATATATGTATATTGATTGCAATTATATTGCATAAATTATATACGTACTCTGTCGCGTTTCATGAGAGAAAGGAAAGCCCAGTGCGTAAGAGATACACGCAGTCCGTAACGCCTATTCATTCCGATTCTGTCAGGCATTCGGGTAGGACGCTTTCCGCCGCTAAGGCGCGCGCTTGGTCCAAGTCCCGCAGAGGTCAATCACGCCGTACGTGATAACATGCGCTCCGCGCGTGCGAGCGAGCATGACAATAACAATACACACACACACACACACACACACATAATATCCCGCATCACAGATAATATTTAACGCGCCGAAATATGTAGACAATTCCTTAAACTTTGTGTGTATGTGTGTGTGTGTGTGTGTCACAATACACGGAGAGAAATTTTTTTTAATTTGCAAATCATGTTAATTGTGGGACAATATAGTATTTAGGTAAATTTTACTGTGCACTACAATAAATTTTACTGTAAAATTTTATTGTAGTGCACAGTAAAATTTGTCTAAATACTATATTGTCCCACAATTAACATGATTTATAGGGATTTATTCAGACTTCTACTAATTTTGTGGTAATGAAAAGTAAAAGTAACGATTTCTCTTTATCACAATGATATGATACGATGCAATAATGTTCAATTGATATTATGACACGTGGATGTTTTATAAGCGATATAGTTCATTGTATTTCTAGTAGGAAAATAGTAATTATTTAATGAACTACGCTTAAATATTCGGTACAGCATATAAAGAATTAATATTAATGTATATTATAATTAATATTATAATTATAATTAATAAACAACTAATAATTTAATAATGATATTACTACAGTTTATGCATTTACTAAAATTTGACATAATTGATTCTTAAGAGTAGTTTGCTCTATTTTAGATTGTTTGTAAATATAATTCAATTTTTATAAATTTTGTAGTATATTGGAGATTCTATTAGATACATATGTTTTATAGAATTTAGATATGTTATACATATATGTATAAATTCTACTAAATTTTGTAATAAATCGCAACAACTTTGCGCATTTATATATATTATATATATGTATATATATGTATAAAATTAACTACCCGTATTTATATACAAGCGTTAAACATTACTATCAATTGAGATTAATATATTAAAGAATTTTATATACATACATATATATATATGTATGTATATAATATTCTTTAATATATTAATCTCTTCTTTAATATATTAATATATATATATATATACATATATATATTATTATATAGACAATTCTTTAATATATTAATCTCGATTGATACGAATGTTTAACGCTTCGAGTACAGATGCGGACGATTAATTAATCTGAAGTATGGAAGGAGCAGAATACACATTCGGGTTCGTTTACAATCCATTTTTGAAAATTAAACATTTGGGACGGTTCGGCTGGCGCGTGTATTGTATTGGTATTTGTTGTCGTAACGTACGGCGTGCCGTGTTTACGCAAGGTCGCCGCGCTATCATACGCTCGCCGAGACTCGAGCCGGCAGGTAGGCGGTGTGAGACGCTCCCGCGTGTTGTCGCATTACTTCTCGAAACCACGATCGTTCTCCGTGAACAATTAACGATTGTCAGCCCCTCGTGAATAATCAATTTCTGCGACTAACGACTCGTATAAGCATCTCTATGGCATGACTATTTATCGAGGCGAATAATTCGCGCCGAGTTATCCGTTTAAAACATTATTATTCGATTAAAGCGATAGGGAATGGCAATTGTTTTATCACGATCGATATATAATTTCTTCTTCAACAATACTTAAAGTCGAATCTCGCGTCGTTCTTTGAATTTTTTGAACGTAATCAATTTCAACATAATTATATCGCGACGTCTATCGTTTTTCGAATTGAAAGCCAGAGTAATACGGGAATCGCGTTGGATTCAAGCAAAGAGAACGCGCGGCGACACATCAACCGTTATTAATGAATTATTTAGTAACACGCTATTTCGCGATTTCGTGCATCAGAGATGCATAACGTGGACAATGCTAATTTTGATTGTATATTTTGGACAACGCTTAACCATTACAACGCCCAATTCGATTCACGTAGGTATCTAATGTAAAGTTGCCGACCTGATTTTCGTAATTTTTTATGACTCTTACGGAACGCCGCGAACACAGAGCGGGTCGACCGAATGTATTTAATTCGTATCGTGACGGTTAATTGTTAGGTATAGCTTTATTCATTAGCCTCACATTTAGCAATCGTGTAACGCCGATTCGGTGCTCATATATTAATTCGTTAAAATTGTGTTAATAAGATCATGTATAATACTCTCACTCGATTGAATTGAAATATATTATTACGCGAGCAGTCAGCAAAGTGAAGATCTGATATACCTAGAATATGCATTTTTAGTCTTAATTTGCATATTGATTTGCAAAGTTGAAGTACGAGTGCAATAATTGTCCTAAAACACATTGTTACAGGAGGAGGTTAAATTGGAAGTGCGGAAGCGGAAGGTACTACATAAAGTGCAGCTAAAAACAGTAGCATCGTCGTGGCGATTAACGCTTGACGTTGGCTGCACAATTTTTGGATCCCTCCCCCCTCCCTTCTGGGCCGTTGCGCCAATTCAGACGCCTTGCGAGTTTCGAGCGGATCGTAACGTTTTTCGCGCTGTTGTTTCATCGTCTTAACAAAGTGCGCGTCGAGTAGAGTCAATATCGGGAGTGCCGTAAAGTATCGCGCGATCGTAATCAATCGTCTTTTCCGCGAATGAGCAAGCATCGGGCAAGCGCCTGCAGCGAGGCAGCAGCGAAGAAGCCGTGAAGGAGCTGAGAGGAGGACGAGGCCTGGGTGGTGTCGGGCAATGGCGAAGCAACCGTGAGGTAAACAATTATTATATATTATCTATTTCTTACGAATTATCAGGTCGTGGTATTCCTGCCTGTTAATATATTTTATTTTAATTATTAATACAATTCTCAAAAATAATATTTCATAATTTTCACTTTAAATCAAGATCACATATTTACTCATATATTATAATCGGATATAAATCTTAATTAACTTCTCGTGATTCTCTCGTGATCTTTTGCATTTTTTTCATTTTCAAACTTTTAAAAATATGAAATTTTAATTTTATATTGTAAAAGATAACTTAAACTTGTCAAGTTTATTTAACTTAAATTTAATTGTGTTATATATTTATTGCAGATCTGGATTCAAGACTGAGAGGAGGACGAGGCCTGGGTGGCGTCGGGCAGTGGCAGAGCAACCGTGGGGTAAAAAATTATTACTTATATATTATCTATTTTTTGCGAATTATAAGATCATAGTTTATTCCTGTCTGTTAATATATTTTATTTTAATTATTAATACAATTCACAAAAATAATATTTCATAACTTTTACGTTAATTCAAGATCACATATTTACTCATATATTATAATCGGATATAAATCTTAATTAACTTCTTGTGATCCTCTCGTGATTTTTTGTATTCATTTTCAAACTTTTAAAAATATGAAATTTTAATTTTATTTTGTAAAAGATAACTTAAACTTATCAAGTTTGTTTAACTTAAATTTAATTGACGTTATATTTTTGTTACAGATGTGGATTCAAGATCGGTTGGTTCTGCGTAGATGGAGTATTAGTGAGTAGAATTTAGGGTACGGGTGGTGGTTTTTTTCCGGGATCTGAAATCAGTGCGATTCAATTCGCGGGTAGATTTTTGCATACGAAGCGCCGAGAGAATAGAAGTACCAATGATATTTTCCTTGCTTTAAAAAAATATTTATTAAAATAGATTACTTTAGCATAACCTGTATATTTTGACTTTATTTATAAATTATAATTTTATAAAATAAATTATACAGTCGCGGTTGAATCTTATGTATACTCTTGGCGCTTCAATTTTTAGCATAGATTTTTTCTGTAATTAGCGTCAAAATTGGCGTCTGAACTTCGTAAATTTTTTATTGTCTAAATTATTTTACGCTCTTTGAATAAATTTCGCGATTTTGTTTTTTATTCTTTTCATTTGCTTTCTGGAACTTTTAATTATTTACATAATAATATTCGTGCTACGTGCAAACAAATTGTGTTAGACTCGCGAGACAGAAAATGTCATGAAACGCATAATTATTCTGGCCGCATTAGATTTTGCATTTTCTTTAAAAATTTAATGTTTTCTTTGAAATAATCCTTTTACTTATATATTTTATGAATGTTTCGCTTCTGATACGAATAGAAGTTTTATTTAACGGTAACATCAGATATTTTTGAAATTTTTAAATTTGGATTTTTAGACACGTTTCAACTCGCGCGATTTTCATTAAATGACATTTGCGAAAAGATTGCGGAATTGTGCTTTGCAACACATTACGAGGCCAAACGATCTTTAAAGGAATACTGCAGAAAAAGCATTGCAGAGGCATTGGGAAGTGAAATAATATTTGTAACAATATTACGAAACAACGAATTTATATTATACGGATTTATTTCGTTACAACATAAAAGTGCATTAAATTTAATTCATAAGTACTTTGTGATAGATTATCAGTAAAAAAAGCTTCGTAAAAATTTTATATCTTGTCAAAAATCTTTCTTATATAAATTTACAAATCAAATAGTGGATTTCTCGTCGCGAATGCATTGTGCGTGTTATAAAGTGATGTAAAATTAAATACAACGGACATGTAGAACTCCTTAACCAAGTTTACAATTTTCGTTTTACGATAAATACTTGTTAATTATTAAATTCGTGAGTTATTAAATTTGTTAAAATCGGTATTCCGCGAATTTCGTGTCGCGAGTTTCGCGTATTAAATGAAGTGAAATGAAGTGCAATCGATATGGGACGATGCAGAAAGAAACTCCTGAATTACTTCCGAGTAGTATTGCAGATGTAATTGCAGCGGAAGATGCATCGATGGACGTCGAGGGACTTCGCGAAATAGTGAGCGGTGAATTTCTATCAATTTTGCAATTGATCTGTTTTTTTGGCTGTACTTATTTTTGCGCTTTGTTACACTTTATATATTATATTCTCTTTGTTATATAAATATGTACATATAATTAAACATTATTATTAGGAAATTAATATTATTATTTTACAAAATAAAATAATTTAATTATTTTTTATAATAATTAAAATATAATAAAATATAACAATTTTATGTGAAATTTATATATGAATGTATAAAGTCTGAAGTATAAATAATTCTTTACAAAAAATATTAAAATTATATTTGTGTTATAACAGTTGTATAATACAAAATTTATATGTAAAACAGATGGAACATAGTACAGCTAAAAAGACAATCCGATTATATTACGTACATAGTAATTGTAATGTTCTCAATAATCGCACTGATTTCCAATGACAGAAGAACAATTACGCATTGTTAAAGTGAGTTGTATTTTGCGCATTGCAAATTTCTATTTATTAATACACAATAATTTTTTATATATTTATTCCACGAATGGAATGTATGATAAATTCTATTATTTAATCTCTCCCTGATTCGATTCGAATCGAAAAAAATGTTTTATATATATAATATATGAAATTCTATCTATTTTTAACGGGATACAAATTTTGAGTTAGATTAAAAATTGCATTTTATCAAAAATTTAGTTTTCTTTGTTCAGAGGTATCGCTCTTTTGAAAACAAGATCAATTATTTGTTTCGAAATTAATTAACATTTTGCAATTTATTCAATTGCTCGTCATGATAACAGTGTAATAATGTTGAGGAAAGAGCAGATTGCCTCGATAAAAGGTAAAAAATTTATATGAAAACTTGTAGACTATCTCTCGAAGTAACGAGGACGATTATTATTGGTAGATGAAAGGTGAGCACCTTACGGTGCGTTGGAAAGCACATAATGTCAAGTAATGATCATGCCAAGTAATGAGGTGGATCGTGCAGTCGTAAGTCGTTTGAATCCCGCGTAACGCGAAATATAAAATATTAATTATTTAATGTCTGTTATTGTAATAAAATCCGCATTTTATAAAAGCCTTCGAAATAAGAGACAAACACGTGCGATTTCGCGATTAGCTGATCATGAACGGTTGCCTGCGCTTTATGAGTTACGCAATGCAAAGAGATGATTTCTCACAGCAACTGTGGAATTCTCGTTGCATTTTGAGCAGTGTTATATGAGTGGCAAATAATTTTGTTGAAAATTTAATTGTTGCCGACATCACGGCTTCTTTATAGATAAATTAACTAAGTGCTTTATTGCAGTAATTTAGTACGGTGGTATTTAATTAAGTAACGAGGAGAATTTAAAATTATCAGCGCTTAATCTCACGGAGAATTTTTGACGAAAATTGGACTAATTATATCATAATTCTCATCTTGATGTTTATATTTTCTATTATTTTGTAAAGCGTGATGTAAAATGAATGTGTTTTTATGGCGAGACACCTTATAATTATAATTATAAAAGAATTTCTCTCTCTCTTTTTCTCTTTCTGTCTTTCTAGTAGACTTCTGTCTTTCTGTCTACTAAAAAACATAGATATTCATGGAATTTCACGAGTCTTTTGTAAGAGGAGTTAAAGTTCCAAGCACTTGGCAAATGATCGATAATGGCGAGCAAATAGGCATAACGCGCTATAGGCGAATGGTGGAGATGCGAAAACAAATCGATTGCGTGATAGAAAATATACGAGTGCTGTTGTCGGTTATTATGTATATTCATTGCACAATTATGTGCGTGCGCGTATGCGATGTATACGCGGAGTAACGGCATCCCGTAATTTGACAGGTTTTCTATAAAATTACGAGAGACGTAAAAAAGTTACCGCGCAACGCTGTCACGGAGATGCAAGTCATGCGTTTCTATTCGTTCGGCTACGCGTCGGGGGCTTAGTGGTCTCTCATGGACTGTCAGATTTTTGATAGTGGTTCTTTGAATGACAATGGGCAGAAGGGAGAGACGAAGTGGGATTTGTGTATCGTCGGGGACGGTCGCGCGATAAAATTCGCATCGCGCGGTGCACATTGTACTTACTCTCTCGGTCATGAATCGGTTTCCGATGTTGATAGACGCTTTTTCCGGCTACGTTTAGATTAATCAAAACAACAGTGCTTTCAATGTCGAAATAATCGGCCCGAGCGGTAGATATTAATTTCGTAGGGAATAATGGGCTATAAACCGCGCCGTCGAATTATTGAATTTTCAAAGTACTCGTGTACCTACTACTACGTTCAGTGACAAATAATTAATCAGGATTTATAAACCGGCCACGCGGAAATTACGCATCGTTCGATTCGGCACAACGATGCCGGTTCGCCAGCGTTCATTAAATCATCGTCGATCGATCAATCGGCGAATTACGTGCGTTACAATAAAACGCCGACGACATCTCGTCGCTGTCATATCATGACCATTCGCGGCAAATTGAATTATAATTTATAATAAACGCCAAAGTCTCTTTCACATGCAGAGCGCGCGGCGTAGGCTAATAGTTTTGCGTTTAGGAACGGAGTTTCTAGGCGCTAATGATCAATTATCATTCAATATACAGTCCTGTAGCTATTTAACGCAATTAATGTTGCAATATCTGTTTTTGGAATTGTATACATTTATACAGCGATTAAAGTTTTACACTTTTTATCTCTCACCTACGGATTCTCTCAAAGAGTGAAATTACTTACTGTGACGAAGTGTAAATTATTTATACAACATATTATCGTTTTCTTTATTACCTATTATTGGGGGGGGGGGAATATCGCGAGACATTCAGATTGTGCGTGTGAAAGCTAATAATGGCCCGAGAGAACGAGAGATCACCGTCTGTCGCAAAGAAATTCCGCGAATCTCTTTGCGACCCCATCATTATTCTATTCTCAGTTTGGAATCGTCCCCGCTCGAGGGAGATTCTTCTTTCACGGCGGGCTCTCTTGCAGGCGCAGCCTGCTGTGAAATTGAAAAATTTTCGCGCGTTCTGCGTGGCTTCTGCAGACGAGTCACCCGGCGTGCTTGTGTGTATGTGTGCGTGCGCACGCGCGCGCGTGTGTGTGTGTGTGTGTGTGGTGTGTGGGCGTGTGTGTGTGTGTGTGTGTGTGTGTGTGTGTGTGTGTGTGTGT
>NW_012028640.1:313655-359957 GCF_000956235.1 Wasmannia auropunctata | reverse complement strand
CCCGCCACAACAACAACACAACAACAGTCAATTGAGATTACAGCTGAATTCGCGTTTTTCATAAAAAGGCGTATAAAACGCATCGTCAGAGGCTTGTTTACTCGCGCCATCAGCAGTTATCTAGGTTAGGCTCATCTTGACGCCATGTGTGTGTGTGTGTGTGTGTGTGTGTGTGTGTGTGTGTGTGTGTGTGTGTGTGTGTGTGTGTGTGTGTGTGTGTAGTGTGTGCCTATGCGTGTGCGTAGACTGCCGGGTTACCGGTTAGGCTTTGAGACCCACCAAACAGACCGGAAAATATGCAGGCTGCATAATTCAGCATAGGCGCGTACATACGTGTGTACATATACACGCGCGCGTGCCCACGTGTGTAACGTGCGCGTGTGTGCGCGTGCACGAGACGTTCACGGTTATCAGCCCGGCGAAGTGATACCTCCACGTTCGTTTCTTCCTTCCGTTTCGCCGTATGCGCTCCGAGACGCGCGGCAATTCTTCTGTCACCGTCGTTGCATGGCCATTGCCAAATTACAAGCTTTCCACGCGGCGAACGGACGCGGGATATCGAGGTCGACTGCCTTCTTGCTGGCTGTATAATAATATCGTGCTCGATACGATCGAGATCGTATGATATACATCGAAATAACAGGTGCGCCGGTCTTTTAGCCGGTGTACTCGATCAACTCTTTGCGACGCACACGCAATAGGTATCCGATGCGTCGCAACGCAGCGAAATTTCATTGCATTCTCCCACTGGAAAGAACAGGTAAATTAATGCAATTATTGATAGGAATTCGTTTCACGAATTTTTTTTTGTAATTGTTTCCCGTTTGTTCGTGATTTCCGAAATTCCCGACGTACCAAAGGGAGACCCGGAAAAACATTGGGAACGCTATGTTGTTTCTCTTTCACTCGACTTAATGAAAAGCATCATTGCTTTCGTGAAATATTTAATAACATTTTTTTTTATATTGGATATAACATTTTGATGCAATTTGATTGTAATTGATAGAACGCTGTGTGGAAATGTTTGACCTATTAATTACAGTTATATCATAATTTTTAATGTGAAAGCTTACGCACGATCGCGCTAAAGTACATATCGAGAAAAGTTTATTTACACAATGCTTTTTACGAAATACTTTCGCAAGCATGCAACTTGCGCAGTGCATTATCGAGTGAACACCGAAGGCTCTATCGTTATAATTCGCATCAAATTAGTAGCTTAAATTTAGTGGCATTTGTATATTTTATATTTCTCTCATCTATTTTTCTCTCTTGAATCGAAAATAAATTTTAAACTCGTTATATATAAGGATTTTCTAGCCCACATTTAAATTTCTTTTGGCAAATTTTTAATTAAATTTTCTTTAACAAAATTTGGAGGATTGACTTTTTTTTAGCTTTTTAATGTTTAATATCCAAGATTATCTTTTTAAATTTATAATTTATAATAAAATTGTATTTAGAAATTTTTTATCAAACTAAAATTAAATTCGAATTAACTAAATCGAATTTTTTAATATGTATATGCATATGTTATTAATTTGTCTCTTAATTTTTTAAACGATTATTTGGATAAACCTATCATACAATTTTTGCTAAAACGATTAAAGAATCAGTGATATGCGTTATTATGAACAATCGTCCTTATACAGTTTGTATATAATTGCAAGCTCGCGTTAATAAAATAATAGTTAATAAAAATTATAACAAAATTATATTAACACAAATGCGTGACGCGGATATCGAATATCGTCGTTGAGGAGAGTTAGGGTCCTTATGTGCACTTGGGGGGTACGATATTTTCAGGCCGGACAGTAAGCATATAAATGTTTGATGCTGCTGGTCGTTGAGACCAGCGATTGCGGGTCACTCACCGAATATGAGTGAGCATCGTCGATCCTCGAGAACGAGCATCGAGATTGGCCAACTCATTTTGCTCCGATAGCATCGCGATCATAGCTGATCGATACAAAAACAAACACAAAGCAAGCAGTGGCAAGCACCTGACGATTCAATGAATCACCAGAAATTGCGCCATGCTCGATCAATTTCATTTTTATATATGTATAATAAACTTTTCCTTCTTTTTCTCTCTCTGTTTTAGAGCCTTTGGAATTCAATTTTTTTAGTCATTTTTTTATTTAACCCAAAAGTTTTTAAATAATTAATTACACCAAAATACAATCACAAATTACAAATACACCAAAATACAAATACAAATTAATTACATCAAAGTGTTCCGCTTTAATTGCATCAAGTTTTTATGACTGCAGTCTTTTTAATAAATTTCATTATTTTTCTCAGCTTTACATTCGATCCTAACATAATCGTCTAGTTTAAAGAAATAATTAAGTAATAGAAAATGCAGTTTTCAAGTATTTAACAATGTTGTATAAGCGTTAAATATTAATTAATAATAATTAATTAATAATGCGATTAATCTTTGTAAAATTGCTTACGTCTAAGATACTTAATAGAGCTCTTTATAATATATAGCTATATACAATAATTATGTTCATAATTAATAACGATAATTATTCACATATCTCATTATGTATATTAACGTCTCTCGAAGTCTGAAGAACTCGTTCCAATATGCAACGAGTTGCGCGGAATTATTCCGGTTACAGTTCGTTTCGGTCGTTTCAATTCCGACACAGGATATACGTGCGAAGCGGAGGAATGAAAAAAAAAAAGAAAAACACAACGAGATCCAACCGCGTGTAAACCACTCATCGTCGACCATACTTAACGATAAAAGTGTACCGCGTCAATGACCTTGTATACATACGTGCGGGCTAAAAGCCCACGCTGCGAATAAAACGTATCGGAAAGCGTCGGATTTCGGCAATCGGCCCGTCGCCGCGTCGCTGAACGCGGCACGAGCAGTACCGATTATTTGTCGATATCGAATAGTTCATCGATCTTTCCCGTACGCATACGTCGCGTTACTAGAACTCACTCGGTGTTCCTGCTACGATACGATAAAAATTTTTAGGAAAAATGACGGGATAGTTGAGGACAATAGTATACCAGGACACTTTGCAAGATTTGTAGACGTGGCAAATTTTTGATAGACAAGCAATCGATTTCCTAATAAAATTATGAGACGACTTAGTTTATTTTTCAAAAAGTTTCGGAATTAAGACTTCAGTAAAAGTTTTTAAGCAAATGTTTTCGCGTTAAATATCAAGAAATTCAATTAATAATAAATTCGCATTGATGTATACGGTTTTACGGATGTATAATGAACCATTTCTCTCTCTCTCTCTCTTTTCCTTTCTTTCTTTCACAAAGCGTATCGCGGGTGCGAGCGTTACGCAAAATAACGTTAACGATAATTATCGGTAGCGCGAGCGCGTGATACCGTAACGCGTTACTGTATCGCGTCGTAAAAATGTTGCGATAGCATCGGCGTGAAATAGCCGCGTATTATCCGGCGATCCCACGCACGAACGCACGTTCTGCGTCTCGATTCTCGATTACTCGCAAGCTCCTCCGCACGCGATGATTCTCCTCGAAATTGCAAACTGAAACATTCACGGCTATTCATCAGCAAACAGCGACGGATTTATCCGATAAGGACTGTTCTCAGTGTTGTCGGTTAACGTTAACGGTGGTCTAACTGATTCCCGGAGAATCACTTAAGTCTCAATTAACTTTAACTAATGCTTATGGGAAGAGACCTAGTAATTTCTAGACGATGCTCTTAAGAGCTTGATTTGACTGTTGAAAGTCGAAATTTGTGCCGTGAATTTATAATCACTGTTTTCCCCGAAAGTTTGCAATTATTGTGAACCATAACGAAGAAAATATATTATTAAAATTTTTGGCTAATCAAATAATCATATATGAGCTATTCCTAAGCTATTTGTAAGAAAATTCCTAAATATTATGTTGTTAAAAATACTTGAAAAATAAATTCTCTACTAAAATTTCCGGATATATGTTTTCTCACGAATCGTCGATTTTTCGCAATTAATCGTGATAACAGTGATCTCAATTTCAGCTCGCTACGAATTAGTGCACGCGAATCTCCATATCGCGCGAAACATGTGAGGATTTAAATAAATATTAAACTCAAGTACATTTAAAATATTTCTCATGTCCGTCGGTCTAACGAAAACTTACGCGCGATTCTTCCGTCAATTCTGTCGACATTTTTTCACGGCAAAACGATAAAATCAACCTGCGGTATGGTAAATACATATAGAAGAAAAGCAAATACCAACTGTTACGCGGCGTCTACGTTTTGCATTAAGCCAAATTATGTCAATATTAACTTACAAGAAGTTGTGCCAACATCAGTTGAATCGAGCTATATATCTTTGTATGTCAATATATCGAAAAGTAGACTTATATTTACGTTACATTATTCTATAATTAAAAGTATCGATGTGCAAAATAATCCAAATTTCATCAAT
This sequence comes from Wasmannia auropunctata, assembly GCF_000956235.1. NCBI lineage: Eukaryota > Metazoa > Arthropoda > Insecta > Hymenoptera > Formicidae > Wasmannia > Wasmannia auropunctata. The sequence goes on along the minus strand of NW_012028640.1, from coordinate 355,533 downwards.
AGAAAAACGATATTCGTATTACGTATTTTTTCCCCCGTATTACCAATGCTGTCGTGATATGTTTCAAATTGAACGTATCGATAATGTACTTACACATTTTTTCACATTTTACATTTAATTAAAATAATTTAGTATCTGTATTATATACTATAAAATATGAAGCGCGCGAAAAATAAATAGAAAAAAACATGGATAAATTTTAAAAGAGCGCTCTTTTATCGGTTTGATAATTAAAATGATAGGAAATATAAAAAATAATATTTTACAATATACTTAATTTGATGTAATACAGATTTTTAGCCCGCTTATGTAAATGTTTTTTATGAGCATATTCTTTGTCATAATTTTCTTTTTTTTGATATTTGATGATGAAAAACATATTGACATGAAGTTTTTGCAATTTAATAGATTTTATTCATGCAGTCTTTACATTGAGTCAAATATAATTGAGACCAATTTTCATGAGTGTTTGATTAGAAACACACAGGATACTTGTACAAAAAATTTTCGTTGAATATGCTTCCTCATTTAATACTTCGTATTTGACATTTAATATTTGAGTTTCTCTCAATTCGGCATACTTCGAGTGCAATTGGATTTTTAATGAGAGTTAAGGACAAAGTTCATTTTAATTGCCTCGAATTGCGTAAATCAAATTACAGATGTGCGCTGTAAAATTTCAGTCGCTTGAAATTTATAATAATACTTTCTCACGAGTCGATTTTCGTCGTGCACGCAGGGAGCGAGCCTGTCGCACTCGCTGTCGGGACTGTACCGTATTACGCGTCAGACAATTATTATGCCAGAGGTGGCCACGCAACGTCGTACCTCGTAAGGAAGGTTCGGGCCGGATGTGGTACAGCGAAAGTTTCGTCCGTGGACGAAATTGCGCGCGTGGCGCGTCGAGCCGCCTGGTGAAGGCCTAACGGGTGATTTTGGGGTAGGTCGCGTCGCCGGTCGGGCCGAACATCCACGCCGCCGGCCTCTCGAAAGGGGGAACCGCAATGATGTCGAGTGAAAGAGGGAGAGAAAGAGGGGGAGAAACGCGAGATTTCGCGGCGAAAGTTTTGTCAAAGCGGCACGGGTGTGCGTGCGGGATGATGATGTTATGCGAGTCGTTTCGCATGCCGCGCTCCCCGTAACGTTGCCGTTCTGCCGCCGAGTTAATATCGCAAAATCAGTTCGTTATTGTTTTAGTATCCCGCGAAAAAAAAAATACGATTACCTTCTAGCTGCGATTTCATCGACATGAAATTTTGACGTTATGGCTTTATTTTTTATTTTGACGTGACAATCGCGAGGCGAGGCATTAAAATAATTTTTATAAGAATTTTTGTATTGCGAATTAATAAAATATATGAATATGTGTAAATGTAAAAAGTGAAGAATACAAAAAAAAAAAAAAGAAAAATGAGAAGAGAATTGATTATGAAAATATATACAAGAGAATGTAGTGCATAGAGAAAAAAATCGAGTGTACGTTTACAAACTTTATTATAGCAAAAGTGTTTAATTTCAGTTATTATTATAGAAACTACATATAACCATACATTCTTGTTATTTACAAAAAACACCGCTAAATTTATCAGAAATTAAATGGTTGTGAATGTTAACACTTACGTTACGGAACACTTTGTGTAAATCGAGAAATCATAAGGAAACAATCATCAAACAATAGCAAATACCGTTATGTACACTTTTTTTATTCGTCATTTATTCGCTTCATATTTTTCTTATTCCGACAACACTTTTTAGCGAATTATTTTAAATGTATGCGCATGTATATTGTAAACGGTATATATGTGACGTATTCGGTCGCGCTTGTCGATGATTGGCCATTGAAACGTTGCATAAAAAATTGACGAGTGAGGTCCGGTGTAGTCGATTGCAACGAGAAGAGAATCAAACCGAACAACGCGACGCGAAGCCTCGTTCGCTCGCAGCCTAAAATAGGACGCATTGCAACAGCCTTTTTTCCGTCGCGGATCGATAATCCGCCGTGCAACAGCTTAACCTTCCACGCCGCGAGTGACACAACGAGCGAGAAGAAAATTTCTTAGTATAAAACTAGGAATTAACTTATAGCGCGCGTATAGTTAGCCGCTACCTTACTTGTGCGCTTTCGCAGTTACCTCGAGATCGATTATCGTACGTAAGCGGCACTGTATCGCACGACGAAGGAAATGCGAATTGATAGTTGAGGATTAAACGTCAATCTTAAACAAAATTAAACGAAATTTTTAACGCACAGTAGTTCGTTGATTTCGATATTCGGAAATCGGTTTTGGATAATATTTCGATACTTTTGAATGACATTTTAAGAAAAATTTTGGATTCTGACATTTTAACTTTTTATAGGAATATGGCATCAATTAAAATTGTTTTTACACAAACAACATGACACTTAATTATTGCATCAATTATGCAGCTGGAAATCTTCATAACTTTTTCGGTGTTATATATTGAAATCGAAATAATGGCAAAGAATTTGGCAAATATCGAGCACATGTAATATTCCGGAATGTGCATTCAATTTTTAATTGAAATGGATTTCACTCGCCGAATTTCTTGAATGTGTTTACTCGCAGACGTGAAATATGTGATCGAGAAAACGGATAGGATAGCAACAATCTTTTTTTTTTTTTCTTAAGAATTTTCTACTTTTCTCTATCTTGGTGAGCATGACGGGAACTATAAGATAATGAGAGAAAGATACAAAAGTTACGTGTGCACGAATTATACATCGTCTTTTGGTCGTACGAAGTAGAAAGTATTTGATACAACTTTGCTCCTTGCTCATTGTTTACGCTTTATTGGTTATATTATTTGTTCTTATATAATCGAGACACTCTTGCTGGGTACCTAATAAGGTTGCAATCCTATGAAATGATCTGACAAATGAAGTTCAATTTGTTATGCGTATAATACTCGTAGAAATCTATGTGGTCTAATAAAAATTATTTAGAAGGATATAACAACCACGAATTTAATTTAACAAGTCATCTTATTAGTAACACATTATATGATTGATTAATGTAACAAGTATTATTAAAAAATATTGGATAATTAGTAGGTTATACCCTATCTGGTTATTAGTAGCATTATAGGTGCTTAAGCGAAAAAGGGTGTAAATAAACTCGCTGTAAATATTAGCGTTGCGGGGGATAAATGGATATTATTTATACAGCGACCTGATAGCAGGCTATAAAAGCGATTTATAAAAAAAAAGATCTTCACGCCGCAGCATCCAACACTGCACGCGCGATGGTGCAAAGACAAAGTACCTTCCCACCTCGAAACCTCGTGTTCTCCGAAGAAACGCTCTGAAAGAAACCTCTTCCGCCCGCCTAAGCGCGCTCTTTATCACGAAGAAGAATGTTTATTACGTAAACAACGGCCGGCGGCGTGATGCAAAGTGCCGGCAAGATAAAAAATAGTATCATAAGGTTCGACGACAGATTTCCGTGTAATGCGAATTAGTTCCGATGTAAATATGCGGCATGGCAGCGTTTCCGACGCGTCGACGACGACGTCCCATTGCATAAGGACTATAAATTGTTAATGTTGGATTACGAAATTGAAGTATGTGGAAGGCCATGTTTAAGGATTGTTTTTTTTTTCTTAACGAAAAGGTATTGTTTATTTCTGCGAAAGATAGAAGAACAAAATGCTTGTAATATTTTAGATCGCGAGATATGCAGGATCGATCCTCTGCGCGACCTGCGACGAATATCGCATGGCAGCGTAAGTACGGGGGAAGCCCAAAAGTAAAATTAATTTCCGAGAGTCCGTTCGAGGAACTTGGCCGCTTACCGTCAGCTAAAATGTCCTCTTCGCCGAAAGCTTATCGCTCCGCGAAATTCAGTCGCGTGCTCGCGCTCATGTACCCGGTGGCGACCGCCTGCGGCGGGTGGTGCTCGTCTGTGACTATACACCACATGTGTGCACGTATAGCAGGGACGCTCGCGCGCTCGCTCGCTCGTTCACGTTCACACGTACACGCACGTATACACGCGATCGTAACGGATGGACACACGGCCGCAATGCACACGCTATCGATCCGCGTTTTTGCGCGGTATGTCAACTCGTTACCGGACGTTGATCGAAGAGCGCAAGGTACACAATTACGCGCGGCCGAGGCTCCGGTGCACCGGAGAAGAGGAGAATCGCCGAAGAGTTTCGCCTTTCCGCCGTGCGTAAAGCCGTTCTTGCACGGGCGGAATTGAGCGCGATGCACATACCGTATATTGTAGCCGAACGAACAAACGGACCACAGACAAAAGTGTTATTCCAGACTATAGTTACTCTGAATCATATATTGCAGCTGCTTTGATAATATTGAATCCTTTGGTAACAAAATTATATATATATATAGAAATGTCTGAATCGGGGCTCTACTGATGCGGGGTATATGGATAATTTTTGTTATTCAAAACCGTTCTAATTTCTCTCCGATGTCACATCGTGCGGGAGATAGAACGAGAGCTGGGACGAATCAGCGCATCCGCAGGAACATCCGGAGGAGGTAAAGCTCATCGCGCAGCCAGGCAGGACGGCCTTTTTTCCTCCCGCATCAAACGGCTCGTTGGGAATGGTAATATTAGCCCGACGTTTTCCCGCTGATTTGACTTTAATATCGGCAAAGAGACGATATTCATTTCCGTAGCCGCGAGCAAAGAGCGCAATGAAAATATTGCGTTACATTCGCCGGGACGGTATTACCGGGCGGAAAGAAAAAGCGGGAAAGACTCCTTAGAACATTGTATGGCAGCATACGTACTTTAGACGACGACGAAGGGAGAAAAAATATGTCAACCGCGCACAGTCGAGGTAAAGCGGATTACATTACGCGCTGGAAATATCTCAACCAACGGCGCGGTGAGGAGAGGGCGTGAGGGAGAAGGAGCAGAGGAGGAGCAAGAGAAGACGGATTCACAGGAGAAACGTTACCCAAGTAAATGAGGGAAAGGAAAATACATTGAAACTCGAAGCGAGCGTCCGTTGAATTTTCCGGCTGAATTATATAATGTTGCGCGACGTGTGTCAAAAAAAGCATCCCTCGACGAATCCTTCGATCCTGCTTGCAAAGCCGCTATGCAAATTAGGCGTCTCTCACTCTGGTCGCTCGAACATTATCTCGCGCGTTTAGTCATCTATAATGTAATTGACATGTCGATGGATGCTGCTTAAATCGCGCTAACAACAATTTCTATTTAAATTTCATGTTAATTAATTGAATTACTTAACTTTATACATATATAAAATTTTTATATTTTTAAGGGAAAATTATTAATAGATATTCTTGGTGAGATTAATTTATAATCTCTCTTGATCAAATCAAATACCCGTTTAATTACTTCAATTGATCTATGTATCGAAACTGTTCATTTCGAACTTTTATTTTAAACTTTTTCGTACCTTAAAATACGTGCGGAGAATTTTCGGATATCATCAATTAATCTTGAAAAGTAGTTTTTGTATTATACTAAAGCTGGCGAGCTATAATAAGCAAAGCAGTTAGCTATTTCGGAATTGAATAATTGGAGACAACGAAGAATTTTATAAAATTCGCACAAATGCTCCTTTTGGAAGAGTATTTGAAAATTTTCGGTTGTTTGCCGAAGGGACGGAAACAAAGCGGATGCCGCGTTACTGGGTCGCTCACGTGTAGCACGCGCGTTATCGATTTGGTTTCCTTGCGGCAGGATGACAACCTAGGGTAACCTAGCACGTTAATCGTGTGTATATACATATATGTATGTATAGGAGGCAGGTTCGTAGGCTAGGTTACGGTGAATCGGCATGCAGGATTAGTCACGAGCAAGCTTGCCTCTGGGTAATGACAGCTGCTACCAGTATGCGCTATTCTAGTCATCAACCGCAACTATCAACGCCTTCAACCACCACCGGGTAACAGTTGTTGTCGAGACGCAACTTCGTGGATAATGAATCCGCTGAACAATCCGCTGAAAATTTGTTTCTAACATCGTTTGGTCGTGCTTGAAAGCGGTAGACATAAAGACATATCGAGTCTAATTTCTACACGTACCTTTGAGTATGAATATTCAGTTATATGTAATATAACTAACTAAATAATTTTAACATATCTACTGTGATTTATATAAGAATATAAAAAACGGCGTATTTATTGGATAGATAATTAATCGATTCCGTTTTGTTCGGCATTTTCAATTTTGATCTAAAAGTTCTTTTACTTTTGTCCAAAATGTCCCTTCGTCTAAAATGCCCGTTCGTTCTCATCTTAACGCACTTTGTCGGAGAGTACGTACAAGTATTCTAATTCTCAACTAGTCTCTAACTGTTCGACCACATGTTCGACGATTGCTTGCGCTAACTTCAAGTCCCGGAGCACCAGCTACGGCAGATGCGCCGACGGCGCGAAGGAGCTCTTCAAAATCTTTCCTTTTTCCCTCGGCTGTGCACCTCAATCGTTCACTCGGTGGTACGACTCTTCGGTTTCGAAGCTGTAATTTAGCGCAGTTTCGACGTCGTGTAATGGAGGAGAGAGAGATTCACGTACCACACTCGGCGAGCAAGCGTCCACCGAGGAGACGAGAGATGCGGCCACCAAATTGGGCTTAGCGAGTTGCAACCGCTAAAGAGCCAGATCGAGAGAAGAAAGCTAATATCGCATCATATATCGGATTGTTGCTGTAAAGCTCGAAAACGTAATAGGGAAAGACAGCTGCTAGTTACAATCATCAGAATAAATGATTCATGTTTCTCATGTGCGTGCGATTAACGGCTCCTTGATGCAACAACTAGATAAGTCTATTTTCCTCGATGTATCCCTTATTCACTTAAATTACAAATTGGAACTAATTTTCTCAGAATATTGCACACAAAGTACATTGTATTTGTATCAATGTATCTACATTATCTGAATATTAACGCAGTATTGCAGTATTGCATTATGCTAAAGAATGTTAATATCAAAATTTATTGTTTTGCAAAAATGTAAAATGCAAAATTGATGGCAGTGCGTTACATTTCATGGAAGATGCAATTTTCATGAAATGTTGTACCGTTGTGCAGTCTAGTCTAGACTAATTTTATTAATCTTTAAACTGGAGATGATTCGTCACCCTGACGTGAGTTTCGATATTTAAATCTCATACTGTTCGAAAAGGAAATGACGTATGAAAACTAAAAGATTTTACAACAGCATGCAAGTGACAATTTTACTTCTACTGCAATTACAAATTGCATCTAAGAGATTTAGTTCGTTAACTTCATTCTCGTCGATTTTGTTTCAAGTAATAATCGTTATTTTATGCTGCATGTTCAATGACTGATGCAATTCCGGAACTTTGTGACGAAGAGCATATTCAATGGTTTATTTATGAAAAGCTTGGAGATTGATATTTTTAATTCCCCGCTTTCCTTATTTTTACTAGGGAACAGATTAATTTGCATCTTTTTAATTTCATATTTCGATTAAATATAGAGATAAAAATTTCTATGAAGAATTTAATGAAGAATAAGAATCATTGGAAACTGGATTTGCGATGCTATTTTCTCTAAATCCTCACAGAAAACGTACTTACGACTTACGAAAAGATACTGGTACGGCGGAAATTGTATTTGACATATAATCGATAATTCACTGTTCTCATAGTGAAATTTCTTACTTTTAGCAGAAACTACTAGTCAACGGTCGGAAAAAGAAATTTCGTGTATAAAGAGAGCGATAATACTCTTATTTGTTGTACGTTACATTCCAAAATCCCGGCGTATTAACGTGGATTAACATCACCGTTTATCTCACGGCGTTCATATATGTTTAATCGCTCGGACTTTTCTAGAAACGTAATCCTCACAAAACGGCTTTGCTTTTGCGTGGTCAGCGAGAAAGCGATCGCATAACCAAATGTAAATTCTAGGCACGTATAATCCCCAAATCTGCGAAATCCCCGAAGGTACAATACCCTTCCTTGCAGCTCCAGGAATAGAGCTGGCTATTATAAAAATGTATATGTCGCGATGTTTTTACCTATTTAAGTATTACTCGCACGGTATCTGTGCCACGATAGATATTTTTAAATTATTGATAAGTATTTATAAAAATATCGACACAAGACTGTACCGATCAATATTAAAACCATACATACAACACAGTTGATTAGAAATGAAAGTTAAAGCAATGTTTGAAAAGATTAGGACGTCTTTTACATGCGATATTTCTAAGAGATTCGCGTTATCTCACTTTCTGTAGTATCGACATATCGATGACCTAATCTCTAATAGCGAAACGTTGCGTTTCGCTATTGCGTTGGCAAAATTTTAAGCGACGTCGAGAAAGAGAGAGGGAGAGAGAGAGATATCGAAAGCACGTCTGGACGGTACGTAGCTTATCTCGCCGTTATTCGCGTTATCCCCCGGCTCTCCGGCGAATTACTCGAACCCAATCGGGCGTACGATCGGCGGTGCGCGACACAGGGCGGCGAGAAGGGCGCGACGTAGGAGGAAGGGACACGGGGACGAAGAGAGAATGCCTTGTCGGACCTCTCTCGCTCCTCGAGAGACACTCCGAACAAGAGAGGGCGCCAGATGGGTGATCCTCTGAGGACGGTTCGGCTCCCGTAGGGATGACTGATCCGCATAGTCATTTCGGCTTAGCAAACCCGAGCTCAACGCAGAAGTACTGTGGACACTCACATACATTATACACATTATATACATACTCTGTATATACATACATTTTTATGAGTGTATAAACATTTGAGGAAAAGGTAAAAATACAATTCAATTTAAGAATGATCTGAAAAATAGAACAAGAACAAGAGACACACATACGCGTTGATACAGATGAAACAGGATAACGAAAACTTTTATTTATATCCCTTAATTAAAAACGAAAGAAAGGCAGTTTGGCAAAAGGTGGAATAGGTCGAGAGTGAGTCGGAGACAGAGCAGCCGCGGCGAAGTAGACGAGGGAGGATGAATTTGATGAAGAAGCGGCCGGAGCGGTATGAGAGAGGTAGACGGTAGACAGAGAAGGGTTGGCCCAAAAAGTCGTGCAAGAGTCAAAGAACTCTCCAGGACGGACCAAGGACCAACCGGCGGTTTTCTTATCCCTCCTCAAACCGCTCGTTAGAGTTGTCTCTCTCTCTCTCTCTTTCTCTTTCCTTTTCTACTTCTTGTTCGTATATTCCCTCCGCTTTAGCCCTTTCGCTCTACCTACCTATCTACCTATCTACCTACCTACCTACCTACCTATCTAGCTGTCCTTCCTTCGTTTCTTCTCTTTGGAGCAACGAAGCAAGATAGTCGGATTCGAGAAGAAAGAGGGAGGGAGGGCGGTGGCAGCGGAGAGACGGCACTGACCTAAAGCAACACGACCGGCAGTAGGATCCCAAAGCGGAGGAGAGGAGCGGAGAAAGAATGCCGGGGCCAGAAAAGAGAGCATCCGAGCGGCCAGCGGGATGCACCAGGCGGCGGAGAAAATTAATGGCGACGTGCGCTCGACATTTTTGTGGGCCAAACGTTTTTATCTTTCGCGCGCCCCCGGAGGAGATCGTCTTCGGGGGCGGGATTGTCCGCGCGTAGAGCCAACCCCAGCATGAAATTTTCGCTTGTTAAGAGGGGGTATTTGTTTTACCTGATGCAGCTGAGCGAAACATGATGGCCGCGATGGCCCCGTTCCCTGCTTATAGATATCACATCACATTCCGACATTTCTGCTAGCGAGGAATTAACCCGAGATCCTGCAACTAACGCAATTTGTAAATGAACAGGAAAGCTTAGTTGCGCCTTATACGAAGAAGAGAAATATTTTGCAATCGAAATAGTACGCGAACATCGACGCATATGAAGAATTTTATAAGGCGCATAGTGATGCAAGATAATTTTTCTTTCGAGATATTTACACGTCAGAGCTGTCGCAAGTATAGTGTAATAACGTACTTAGCTCTTTCTCTTATAAGAACTGACGTATATACCACTTTGCCGTCCAACTCTTTATATAACCCATAAGTGGAAATAAGTCGCAGGGAAGATCGATGTCGATCATAACGTCGCGGTAACGCAACGATCGTCCCGAGAGCCCGGCAGTTCTCGATTCGTTACCGTGATATTTACGACGAGGCGTTCCTTCTTTACTTTGCTCTTCTGTCCGGCGCGATCGCGTATATTACCGTGATAAGACTCGACGAGAGAGCCATACCGTTGGGATTCCAATTTCATCGACCGGATCGTGAACCTGTTTCTGTGAGACCTTAATATCCGCTCCTGGTTGCTTCCACTCGCAAGCGATCAGGAGGCCTTCGATCTTCCTACCCTCGTGACACTTCATCCTCTCGCTCGTTCTGATATCGTTCCTCCCCGTCATCCCTTCTCGTCCGAAACGAGATAGAAATAGACCGGGGAAACGTTCCCGCTTTCGCGGAATACGCATTATAAACGCGTAATTGTTTGTAATTGCGGCAAATTATTACCGGCGAATACCGGAGGAATTCCAAGTTTGAAGAAAAAAAGTTATTTTTTTATGACGGAAAGGTTTAATTATATGAATATACATTCGCGAAACTTCTTTCCCAATTTTTCACGCACTACAGTAAAATGAAAGATTTATCAAAATACATCGAATAAATGCAATCTTGATTTAAGTCCGGTAAAAAACAAATACTTTATACGAAAACTCTTTCGCGCTTGTTTCCAACATGTTGTCGACCTACTTGCTCATTTAGCCAGATACATAAATGAATGATACTCTGATTTTATGCAATTTAATATTGGTCCTACACCAATTTTTATCGCAAAAGTTTCTGCTTGATTAAAGTTTGATTAAATTATGGATACCGAGCAGGAAAATGGGAACAAAATTAATTTATGAATGCTGCAGCTGAAATCAATTCACTTTTATTTTTTCCCTCCGCTCTTATCTTTCTCTCGATGCTTATGCGATATGGATATATCGCAATTTGTTCTTTTTGATTAATCCAAAGGAACTTTGAAATGAAAATGCATAATATCCATCGATATATACTTTAACACATATATCCTATGTGTCTTTCGAAATTTTAACGCATATCGATGAAAATATGTAGATACTTTATTGCATTGACAGAGAAAAATTACATATTTGTAGTTGTCTGTAGAAAAATACATTCAGTACGTAAGGTAATAACTTAACAAATATATGTAAAATAAATTTTGAAAATATTTTATCAAAATTTAATTAAAAATGATTTTTCAGTACAGATGTAAAAAAATTTGTCTATCTACATATGTATAATTTTTCCGAAAAGAAACGAGGATATTTTAACGAAAAAACAACATTTCGTATTTGTCAATATCAGTAATTTGACGGTCTGGCAGTTCTGGCATTAATCTAATATAATAACTCGATAAATATATGTGCCCGTGTCGACGATTTATATATATTTTATATTAGTATATTACTGTATTTTTGTATACGTACATATTTGTTGTAGTATACATTTGTGTAGCTCGGCGCCAACTGTAGTTGACTAAAAACGAGTCAATTTGAATCAATTAGCGAATGCATGTGTAAAACATGGTGACGATGAGTTACTGATAAAAGCGTGCGCGAAACGCACGCGTAGGTGCAAAAAGTCTATCGGGTGCGTTCCGACGTGCGTGTCTATATTTTGCATGTTGTGCACATTATTCGTATATTTCACGGTACATTTTTCCATCTCGCTGTCCACGTGGCGTACATTTTTCACCATTTTTTGGTAATTCAATACGTCGCACATACATAATACAGTTAGCGGCGCGAAAGAGCTGACGATAATTGATCACGTCGCAGAAACAACGTTTGACCGCGCTGTAATAATTTTTATCGCTGTTATACTTTTTATCGACCGAAATGGCACACGCAGTGTGCGACAGCGGAATTATTTGGCACCTTTAAAAAAAATCCCTCGTAAAAATACACCGTGGAAATATCGCGATTTGTTTTGCAGCGGATATTTATTCGCCAATGTGCCCCGCGGGAGAGGATGCACTCTTCATTACACTCGTCCCGCTAAACTGCGCAATTTCGAAATATCCCTTCGGGAATCCCTCAAGCTGCATAAAACGAAGTCCATTCAGTCTAATTAAGGTTAAAGCGTCGCGATGCGACGTAATCGGAGAGTGCAGTTCTTTCGAAGTTCGTTAGAATTTCGGGAAAAATTTTGCGAATTCCATCGACTATTCGTGATGTGTCGTTAATCTTACGAATATATTGATTTCGAAATGTGTGGTTTAAAACATTTAGAAATTTTAGGGCTTATTTTACGTCTTGTTAGACATTAGACTAAATATTAATCAATATATTTTATAGTCAAATTTTATTACATATAAAAGAAGCTCATAATACGTATTGGAGACTTTAAAGCTTTGAATAAGGAATTAGGAACTGTATCACAATTATATCAAAATTCTGAAAACGAAACGCTATAATTTCACAGCTCTAAACATATCCTTGACATGCATAGAAATAACTGCTATATCGCGGAGAAGATCCCATAAACAACAGACGATTCTTAGAGAATCTTTTCTTTAAAAACAAGTCTATTGTTTTTGGGGGAAAGAAAAATTGAAAAAGTGCGAGGGCAGAGACGGGGAGCGAGTCGCCGCTAAGACGCATTGTTTCGGCACGATAAACTGCCACACCTGCACGAACTTTCTACGCAAAAGCCGACGCAGAGATGGCATCGCCGGTGCAAATAGAATTTCAAGAGTCGCGCATTAAACGCTTTATATCGCCGGTGCGCAACCTTTTACGACCTTACGACCCGTCTCTATGGTGACATCGCGAGAACCTTTTGTACGACGGTGGAGAAGTAATGCTCTCGGTCCGACGAAACTTCTGCACGAGATAAACAGCGAAGCTTCGGTCGCTTCATTTATTTATTCAGCATAGTTTTCAGTTGAGAGCGAAGGTGCGGCGAGGAAAGACAAACTTTCTTTATCATTCATTTTGAATAGTACATTTCTAGGATGATGTTAACAGCTCCTTCGAAAATTTTAGTTTTAATTAATAATATGAATGCTAATTACGAAATGAAAGTGATATCTTTATTTAGCAAGAAATTGAATCGTTAAACAATATTTTTAACAACTCTCCAAGTGTATTATTTAATTAAATGAATTATTTACTTCAACAAGGCAAATCGTAATTTTTTAAAGAAGTTGCTTAATGGTGCATCTGTTTTAAGTTTGGCAGAAAAATAGATGAATAATAACGAGTGTCTTATCGGAAATAATTTGATTTACGTGCGTGCACGACTGTATTTCTCACATTCGTAAATGCGTGCCATTGGCGAAGCGAACTCGCAGCGGGATGCCGCTAGCTGATTTTCTCTGATGCGACGTGTCGGGTCTGTGCGACCCGATTCGTGGGTAAAAATAAGCGCGTGTCTGTCGGGTGTTAGATTCATAGATCACTTTGTCTCCGATTAAGGCCTCGGTCAACGAGCTCGCGACTCCCAAGCTACGCGCAAACGATCCTACTTCGTGACCCACTTCGCGAGATCGTCGCTCATCGCGTAAAAGCCGGAGACGCCGCATCGCGATTTCCTGGACTATAAACGAGACTGTCGATGACCGTCTAAAAATATCACCGGCGACGTCGGTAATTGCCGCACCGAGCGTTACGGAGCGACGCGTAAGCGTGGAAACGCGCGGCACGCAGTGCGTCAGGTGGCCGCGTCGCTTTTGATCGCGAGCAAGCCGTTAAGTTACTTTCGGACAAGCGTAAGACTCTCTTTCGGTGCAGGCAGTGAGATCGACGTTAAAAGTAACATAAGCGGCTTTAGTTTTAAAAACAATGTTGTCTATTCCATTGAAATAATTTTGATATAATTTCGTCTAAGAATAAGAAATATAGATATTTGTCTGAAATTTAAATAATTTTTTGCTTTGGGAGTCTATCTAATGTCTATATGTAATAAATTCAGTATATGTATTTTTGTCGCACAAAAATATCCGAGCAAAAGAGCATATTCAGAAATCTTTGTTAACAAGACAATTTCCTTTCATCTCATTTTTTTTATGTATCAGCTTTATCCAAAAGAATTATTTTTCTAAACAGTCCATTTGATATCGACATAATAATTTTATTAAAAAATACTGTATCTCGATCTTGGAACTGAGTTTCTCTCAAAATTTTCGTTTTAGGATTAATTTCTGAATTTCCAGATTTCTAGTGCATAGTGCACTAAACGATATAATATTCGACGATAAGGGAACGGCTAATAGCTTAAAGACGGAGACGCGCATCTGCCGTGAATAGCTAATCGTCGCCGATCAATATATCCTACGCGCACATACGCAATATAATTGCACGTAATTAACACCCATTACTAACCACTCAATGCGCGGCCACGCGCGTTTATGGCTTCTCAGGAGGAGCTTAGCTCTCGAAATTAGCTTGCAATTGAAGAAACAATCGAGACGATCGAGATCGCGCGCAAGTGACAATCCGATATATCAAGCATGCGCGCGCCGTATAATTCCGTCGCTCCCAACTTGAGTATATGGCACATTCCTCCTCGCGGAGGAACGTCGAAGGAGGTAACCGCAGAACGGGTGGTTAAAAGAGGAAGAGCGAATGAGACGGGGAAGAAGGGAAACAAGAAGAACAAGAATAGGAGGAACGAACGAACGAGAGGAATCGCGGTGCGTGTATGAACGGCGAACTACTTTTTGCGGCGGACTTCTCTCTTGGCCTGTCGGGCCCATCCTTCGTGTATTCCGTGCGCCTCCTTCGGCTCTCCGTCCCTTCGGCAGCCACCGCTTCCTCCCTCGTCTTCCCCGATTCCCCCCCTAAACGTGCTCGCCCGGCTTTGGCTTCGGCTCTTTTATTTCTCTAGATTTCAAAGCGCTCAAACAGGTTTCAAAATCCCGCCCGCGGAAAAATCGGAGTGCCTCCTCTCCCTCTTTCGTTCCTACCTGACTTCCCTTCTCATCTTCCTTCTTTTCCTACATCTTCTTCCTCTTTTTATTCTTCTATCAGACGCACCGTTGAACGCTGTAACTCCTTGCATCGGTCAACTTTTCATTGCGATTCATCATTTGTCCTCACTACATCTTTGCTCTTTTTGCAAGTGTTCAGCATTACTTTTGACACGTGAATATATTAGAATGTATCAAAATATATGGAGAAATAGTATTATTTTTTCTAGTGATGTTAGAATCTTGCGGAAAACTGGAAAACTTTTGAGTATTTAAATTTATCTATATCAGTTATATAGAGAAGACATAACAAATATCTTTCCTCCTTTTTTTTCTCTTTATCATTGCATCTCTAATTTCATCTCTTACACCTCTATCGATGTTTACTGTTAGATTTATTATTAATTTATACGTATCGACGTAGTTTTGAGAGGGCTGATTCACAACGATAAGCAATTCTTTTAACTCTCGCCTTACATTTTTCTTTACAACATAAATATTTTTCTTCATACCTAATAAATATGTTTCCCTTTGCCTCTTCCGCCTCTTCCGCCTCTTCTACAGCTTTGTGAACTTGTCTGAAAACTTATAGTGATTCCGGCGTGCGATCCGTCCGTCTTGGAAGCCCAGTCCTTCCGCATTGTATTCCGAAGTATTGCATTGGCATTGCCGAAGCGTGAGGTTGCAATATGTTCGATGAACCGAGGAGGGTCTTGTACTGTTTGCCCGGCGTCAGAATAGATTTCGATTAGACGGAACCGCCGAGGATGCCGCCCGTATACGTGTGTGCGCCGTACGAAACTTTTTCCTGCCGCTTCTAAACCGCTCGCGGTCGCTGAGACGATAATAAATCAAAAGCGTTCTCGCAAAAGCCACTTTTTGTTAGAGGTTGCTTCCAACGTATCTTGTAACTCATCTCTTCGCCGTGTCATTATTGCGCCCTGTACGCCGTCGAATCGCGACGAAATCATAAATTCTCGCCTATTAATCATTACACATTCCAAGCTTGATAATGACGAACGCAATGCATCAATCTCTGTGTAATATTTACTGCGCTTTTTAATGCACTTTCTACAGTACTATTTGATATATGAATCATACAACACGCAATCGAAAATTTCTAAGTTCTACTCGAACATTTTTCAAGAGTTTAATTGTCGGATTTCTAAAAACTACACGGAAAGAACGATTTTGTTGAAAGACCTAAAAATTTTGCTAAAAACAGATCTGAAATTAATTTTTTATTGAATCATCAAAATAATTTGTTGGAATGTTAAAACTGATAAGTATTGCTATAAAACGTTTTGATATTCTAGCAATCATTTAGACTTTTGCACAAAATAATTTTGACTATTGAACAAAAATTATTTTCAGATCTGGATTCAGCAAAATTGTTCTTTCCGTGTAATCATAATAAATTGTAATCAATCATAGAGTTAATTTATAATAATTTGTATCGCTCCAAGTAATTATTTAATAGGATATCCAACAAATGACGTGTGCGGTTGAAACGTACGAGCGAAAGAGAAAAAAATATATTTGATGCGCGCCCTCACCTTGGGTAAGCAGTGTGGCATCAAAACGAAACGCGCACACGGGTGCGATTTTTTTCACGCGGTAAAAGCTGCCTTCAAGCAGCGTATCTCTCACGGCGAGCGCGAATTCGGTTATTTTGTTCGCTACTCTTTCATTTAGCTCCCTTTTTCGCCCGTTTTTTAGACCATCGCGTAAAGTAATTAGCCGCACATGGTTGGCCGTATACAATCTGCGCGCGCGCATCCGCCATCGAGAAATTTCGTGTTGTTCCGCAAACTCTGAGAAACATGTGTGTGTGTGTATGTATGTACATACGTGGGTGCGTATGCATGTATGTTTCATGAAAGGGTGTATGTGAGTATGCGAATACACGAAATGCGATAATGGATGATCGATGAATGAAGAAGAACGAAAAGTAAAGAGAAAAAGAGTAGTTATTAGTATATTGAGATGGATATTCCGGAATATACATAAAAACTACGCGCGTATTCAAAACTACAAACAGAATTTAATAACATTGATGGTGTATACATACAATTGAAGATTAAAGTTCAATATTATATATTCTATAATAATATCTATACATATATTGATATTATGGCAATGTCCATTTTGCCAAATTGAATCTTATCGGTATTTATCAATATGCATCTAGAAACAAAAGATCTTTGGTTGTTATTTATCAATTTGAATCGCGTTTTATAACGTGCATTTGATTTTATGTCTTGAAATTGTGCGCGTATGATATAATAACAGCTAAGAATGTTTCGTTTTATGACATTTATATTAGCGAAACTTTATCGCACATAATCCGAGGGTAATATACGATCGTATATTACGCCTATCTGAAACGACTTAATACTGCCGACAGAGACTCTTCCTCTTCGTCTCCGGAGGAAAACCCTGCTATGGAAAATGCACAATGCCATCAGGTAATTAAACGCACGAACAAAATGTTCGCACCTTCTTATCGTATATAGAGGAAGCGTCTATAATAATACGCGAGACGAGACGAGAGCGAAAAAAAGTTCCGCGGCGGGAAGGAGGTGGCCGCGCGCGGTGAGAAAGCTTAAGGAGAGGAAGAAACAACATTAATTTAAGCCACATGCATCGCTCTGGCTTCGTATTTAGGTGGATAATCGGCTTACCGTGGCGGCCTGCCGGGCAGCCCACTTGCAGCGAATGCATCTGTACAGACTTGCGTGCACGCTACGGCGCACCGCTGCCGACTGGCAGCGCGCATGCACGCTGACTGTCATTAGCAAGGAGTGTTAATGCCGAAGGTTCGCGCGTTAATGACGAGGTGATGTCCCCCCGGTGCAAGACTCTAAAAACGAAAAACATTCCGCGGAAACGCGGTATTTCTTGGCTCCTTCATGCGTCACTTTTTTCCTCGCAAATTGCACATCTTAAGTTTACGGGTTACGTATGGAGAGAATTGTCGGCGGTTTATGAGGTTTCAGCCAGACGAAGAGAATAATATAAATCGGTAATAACGAGCCGTCTGTTTTAAGATAATGCGTAATTAGAGGTACCCATTTTGACATAACGTAAGGTTTAGAGTGTTTCTCTTTACCGTTATGCAGAAAAATATTCTAATGAAATATCTGGAATTTGTTATTTTTTTACACGTTAAATGCTTTTAGTCATTTTATTATTTTTATTTGAATAAATAATTTATCTTGCTTATTGCTATTTGTCAGTCGACTTTGTGTCGATACTAAATTCACGCGAATTTTCGGAAACACCAGAGATTGATACGTTACCATAATAACGAAGAGACGCATCACTACATAAGGTCTTGTATTCGCATTAATTAAATTCGTTATCATTAAAATCATTATCGCCGTAACTATTATTAGTACCGTTACTGTTACCGCTACTAGGACTACCACTATTACGTGGATAATTAAGCGGCTTATGATTACGCGGTAATAGCAACGATAAATAGGTCACGTGCACCGACCCGCTTATATCTATTAAATTATTTTATACCTGTGATTCTGAATTATTATATCCATTTATGATCGCTGTGTTATGAAATTGCGCTTGCACGTACGTATACGCGTACGCGTATACATGCGCGTGTGTCGTATAACTTTTTTCAGGTTGACCACAATTATAGAGGATCATGGAAAGGGTGTTAAAATGTGACTATGGTATGCTTTCAACGCGTATTTTTCACTATTAAAGAAATTACCTTTGTTTGAGAAGGGACGGCAGAGCAGTAAAATGTAAAAAATATTTTCGTGTACGGCACATTTCGCGATAATAACCGTGGTTCAAACATAAAGAAGGTCCCGAAAAATATCAAGCTGATGAAATTCAATTCCTCATTTCTCTGATAAAATAAATTGCATGCCTTGTTGATCAAATTATCAATGCATTTCAATTCAATCCTTTTGTACAGATTTCTAAATCCCTCGTTTGATTTATATGATATTCTTGATATTGGTAGTATTGGTAGTAATTTTGGGACACTCGGTATATGTGTACGCATAAGGCATAAAACAATATACGTATTATTTACCCGTAAGCATGGCATACGAAATGAAGGGAAGAAAGCTCGGAGAAGACGAGCAGCGCGCAACGGATTCTATTTTTTATGTAACACGCGGTAGAAAGAGACAAAGAGACTAACACGCGAAACCGTGTAGCTATGTTTCGCAGCTGCATTTGCATTCCTTCGTTTCTTCGTGGATTCCGCATGCTACTCTTCTCGTGATATTCTCGGGTAAAGGCGAACGCCGGCGACGTCGATGTTCAGCCACTGTTCCGCGTAAGTGAAACTGGTTGGCCCACCGGGTGTCGTAAGCTGTCCCAGGTATTACGGCCCCCGATTTACATATGTGTGGAACACGGTGAAATTTCGCGAAGCGCGAATTACGAATCACCGTGGATTATTCGGAGGAGAAACGACCCTCGGTGGATGAAACTGAGTACAAGCGCAATTAACTCTCTACACTCCAATTTTACTTGAGCATACGTTTTAAATTGCTCTTTAGTCGTGAACATTTATATGAAATTTTTCGACAATAAAAATGTCAAATATTTCGGCGATCATGTAAAAAGATGTTAAATATTTCTAGATTAAAATAATTTAATAAGCAGACAATCTGTCTTTTTGCGTACAAAAATGGTTGAATATCGCAATTCATAATTGCGATCTTTGTGTGGCTTGTAGAAATATATGTATAAATGCAATTTTAATCCATACGTCTGAGTTTTCGATTATAACATCAATCAACTCATAAACATTTCTATATAAAATGCCACATAGCCGCGGAAAATTATACAAATTACACCATTCTCTTCTAATTGCGGATTCATGATTTAACATCACCGGCAAAATTTAATGCTGAAAGTTGTCAAAGTCGAGAAAGGTAAATATTACTTGAGATTTCTTTGAAAATTTCCGTAAACAATCTGCAAAAATTAACAATTGTCTTGAATAACAAAGTTTTTAGCGTTCGTATCGTATTACGTTTAAAAATAACCATTCGTTATTGAGAGAAAAGCGAAAAACATTTGGGAGGGGGGGAGGTGGTATCGAGAACGATTCTTAAATGCAAATATTCGTGTGCATTTTTATGCACCTCGCCGAGGCGTTGAGCGTCGTAAGCCTTTGAGCACACCTTTGACTTGCAGATGGCGAGCGAAATTTAGAATGGTAAAGTGGCCGTTTTATGCGGGGCTTACTTATATCCACACAAATATTTGATGGTACGCGAGCAGGCGAATTATGGTAATCGAAATATCGTGAATAATTTTACGAAAGAGCAAACGGCGTGTGGCCAATCTTGACTACGTTTAGAAAGCGTCTAGACAGCCCTGTGTGTGTGTGTGTGTGTGTGTGTATGCGCGCGCGCGCGTGTGTGTGTGTGTGTGTGTGTGTGTGTGTGTGTGTGCGTCAGAATGCGTTGTATATTATATTAACTCTGTAGATGAACGCGCTGGAATCTAACGGGATTCAGTCTTTTGATACGTTGATATTTCTCTTTTCTCCTCCTTCGATTTGAATTGAAGTTTATCTATACAGAGCAAAACTGTTGCTGGTATGAAATTATTGACCATTTGCACTATCACGTATATATACACACGTGTAGACATACACTTAAGATTTATTAAATTTCAGTCTTTGGTTCCAGATTTAATTAGACTATACGAATAGCAGATGTATATAATAATAAATGTGGTCGTTCCCCTATAAGAAATTTATCTCTCGGTGCGACGCGCCAGAATAAATCCATTATAGCTCCCCGGGAGCGGAGGCGCAATGGTGTTTCAACGTGACACGCCGTGAAATTATTTTGCGTACGCGATACGTGATAATCGCCGATCGGCGGCCGATCGCTCCAATTAACGCGAGAATATTTGCGCTAAAATTACGGCTGCCCGTCGCCGGGGCGAAACCTCGCCCAACCGATGGGTAATCGATACAAAAGTCCACAAGGGTTGGGCCGCCTTAGTGGCCCAGGCATTACGCACACACAAACAGCTGCAGCCGGCCGACAGCAGAGTGCAAATTGCGCTGTGCTGGATACCCATATGAAATCGAATCGCCAGTTCTCTGGGATTGATGCGAGAAGATCGAAACCGCGCGAGCGGGGAAAGATCTTCGATCTTTGAAATACCTTATTTTTTTTATTCCACTCGAATCCTTTCCTTAGCTCTCTCGGATGACTGCAGTTATTACTTATATATTTCTTCGTGTCTATCATGCAAAGGTCAGAAGTGAGACTCTTACCTTATTACTCGCACTGTTACTTACGAAATCATTTAATTGCAATGTACAAATTATATTAACAATAAGTACAGATTATGTTATAACGTTAACGATTAGTCATCAATTATAATTATTGTTATATGTTTTATGTTAGTGAATCCTGTTCTTTAAGGATATGCTTTTCGATCGAACCGCGCGGAATTAGATCAAAATGAAATGTGTATCAGTGATAAATCATCGTAAATTACATAATACATCCGTCGCGCCGCGCTTGTTGTTCGAGTTATGCGACATGATCAGTCGCGATTCGCTGCCTTTTCGCGTTCACAAAGGAGAGGATTTGACAACCGGTTTAGAGGGGTTAATACCCTTCTCTACCCGGCAGCAGCGAGAGCGTTTCCGCTCGGGAATTCTCTCGAGGCGGCAATTGGGTGTCCGAGCGATAATACGAACGTCCCCTCAGTGGCGTAGTGATCTCCGCGAGTGCCCCTACGTTGGCGATGCGCGCGTGCCCGCGCTTTCGGCGCGGAATATACATACCGGGTGTCCTCTCGTACCCCATATATACGCTTGGCGGATAATATACGCGATATTCGGAACGACAATTCCGTATTGGCGCGTGGAGAATTGCGGCATCACCACGGGAGCACCGCTAATAGGGATATATAATTAACGCATTGTGCGGGCAGTTACGGTAACGCCGGCATTCAGGGGACGATGCGAGAGTGGCGCGGAAAGCGGTATAACGCAATATAAGGATTATAGGATTCATGAAAGTAAACGTTGCACCATTAAAAAGTCAACTTTTTATTAATTATTATGATATAATAATGATGTGGCAAAGATAAACACAGATGATTATATATATGCAATAGAAAAACGCAAGAGTTTCTGAAAGATATCGATTTTTGAAACTAAAACGCTCTTTAATACACTCTTGACGTTGAGAGAAAGAGATAGTCTTTTTTTCTTAACGATAATTATTTGTATTACTTCTTCTTATAGTACAGTAATTAATGAGAGGCGAAAAATGTAAGTACAGCTTTTAGAGCCGGTATTGATGTATACGAGAAGTCTTCTCTCATGTGTCATACCGAGAATGTGGATGAACGGAATATTGCTTTAGTTAAAGAGTTATATAGGAATAAGCTTTAGTTAAAAATCAAACTTCATCTAATCGAAACGAAGATAATTACATCAAGTTTGATATTTAGAATAGACTTTCTAGAATAGATTACTACAAATTTCTATAAAATACGATGGCTTATTTATACATAAAATTAGCGAGAGATGTAGTAATAATGTAGCTTTCGTTCTTCTTTGTGTAATAAATTTGAGTTAGGAGCACGAGAGTGGGACATTTACAGAGGAGCGGTGTCGCGCCGGGCACTCGTTATACCCGCGCGTTCGCGAGGGGCTGTCCATTCCAGGGAATGGAAGAGTGGCGAAATAAAGGCGTCCTTTAATGGGCAATACTAATCAATGAAATACGAAGCCACGGGGGCGCGCGGTGGATATGCGTGCGGAGGCCAGGCACGAACGCGCCGTACAAACAAAAGGAGTATGCGTTCGCGTGCGCGTATCTCTCTCGCTCTCGCTTTTCACCTCTCGTCCGCCTTCGACTTTCTCCCTTCCTCCCGCCGCCGTTCGACAACCCCCGCGGTTCCTCCCTCCCCCGCTCGCACTCTCGTTCCCTTCTTCTTTTTTTCGCTCGTTTTTTCCTTTCGCGTATACACGCGTGCACATACGCATGCACACACGCCACGCATGCACACGCAATATACGCGCGCGAGCGCTCACACGGCGCCGTCGTCATCATCATCGTCGTCGTCGACGTCGACGTCGTCGTCGTTGTCGTCGCCGTCGTCGTCATCGTCATCGTCGTCTTCCTTTGCTCCTCTTGGACGCGCGCACAAAAGCGAGGGAAAGGAGAGAGGGCACGGTATTTTTCAGGATGGGATATTTAACGCATTGGCCAGGTCAGTAACCCCGGGCGAGCCGGGGCCCCGCGATTGGCCGGCCTCGCCACGAATTCCCGGTCCCTCATTGGCCGAGCCGGGCCCTAGACCTACACCAATGCCCTCCGTATTGCTACACACGCACCGCGCGTCACTACGTGCCCCGCGGACGACGCCGCTGATGCGGACGAGCTGAGCCGAGCTGAGCGGGCTAAGCCGCGGCACGCAATGCCGCTCGTGCGTGTGCCATGCGTGAGCGCGTATGCGTGCTCCGTAGGGCACGCGATACGTCATAGCGCGGTGCGGCGGGCCGAAGTTGCAGCGCGGTGTGCAACGAAGAACCCGTCGTCGAGTGGGGCGCACGCTAAATGCAAGCTCTCGATGAACCGGCAAGCCGCGCACTTTTACAGGAACCCAGCCGGAGATTGCTATAATTGAACAGCCTGGGTGCGATAAGAAGATAAGTCTCAAATCGTTGGAAATAAGCTTCTTGCTTGTAGAAGAAGAGAAAGAAATACGTGACCGGAGAACCAATATGAGTGTAATATTTATTGACTTCTTATTGAACTCTTGTTACAAATGCAAATAGTGCCCAAAGATTTAATCTTTAATCTTGAAATTCTTAATTCTTCAATTTAAAGTATGTGTATTTTCCAACCTCATTGTCACTGATTTCCAATTTCTTAACATTACATGAATCATTTATTTTGGAAATGGCATGTATATAATTTCAAGGATTACGAGTATTTAAACGACGAAAATATAACCGATGCATCGATAATGTATTAGTAACATTTTCAATATTGAACCATTTCCAACACATAGGTAAACTAAATAGATAGTCCAAACCATATCGAATTTAGTTAAAAAATACTGAAAAATTCAGTATTTTTTTTAAACATGGTATTATGATTATGTATAAAAAAAATTGCATTAGATTTGCGCGCGTGACATACTAATTGAAGTACGTGAGCTGCTCGTGCATTCTCACATTACGAAACAGATTTTTCAGTCGTTTTTGATTGCGAAAATGACCGCGGTAAAGGAATGGAATTTCATTGATGTCGTAGTTAATCGAGGAAAATAGGTCGTAAGTAGAACATATGTATGCACGTGTTTACACGCACTGTAATATTGATCGTAAATGTGTAAAAAAAAAAAAAATATTTAAAGTTTATCGAAACAAAATCCAGTTGTCGAACGACAGTGGACAGTTTTTTTAGCAAGTCCGAGAAATGCTAAAGTACATTGGTCTCCGCGCTTTTATACTGTGAATTAAAAAATTTACAAACTTTGCTCGTGCGCGCCAGCTATAGTATTACACACACACACACACACACACACACACACACACACACACACACACACACACACACAGACATTATCGCGGATAATGCGATCGCGGTACTTTCCAGTCGCACGGCGGATTTTTGTTTACTCTACCAATAAATCTCATATTCGCGATATGAAACCAAAACCGACGGCGCACGTACGCATTTTCATTTACATGCTGTGTGTATCATTATATAAGCGATCGCAAGCGCGTACGAATTAAAACATAATAAGATAACGGATTTAATTAAAAATGTTTGCGAGCGGCAAAAACCCATTCGATAACTTCGATAATTCGATACCGGCCGATTTTTCGACGATCCATCTCGCAACGTGGCCGCCCGATTAAAAGTTAACCCGGCGTATTTCCATCGCTGTTAATGTCGAACTCGCATTGGATAATATTCCAATAAACGCGTCGTTACTGATAACTGTCGCTGCACGACCGATAATTGGATGATGTTGCGCTTGCACGATCCGCGATTCTCCGCTTGCCTCCGATATGAAAAAAAAGGTCCCAGTTAATTTTCTTCCTGCCAAATTAATACTTGCAAAAATCATTAGTAATACATCAATCATGGAGTTTATTAAAAATTAAATGCGATAAAAAGATCGAGAGATATTTTGCTATTTAAAAATGTATTTCTTCATATGCAAACTATACATATAATTTATTATGTGCATTGGTGTTCTTTTTTTTTCTTATGCGTAACCACTTAAAGTTTAATGAGGTACAAGGTACATTAAAGAATGACGCTTAATAAAGCTAAATAAAAAAATTCATCTCGTGCGATTTAAAAATAAAAACTTTTTAAGTCAATCCACTCCAAAGTCAATAACGATATAGGTTCAAAAGCCATTCACGTTGCAATTTGCACAAACATGATAATTGTTTCTTCTTTTTGCGAAAATGACGCAGTATGTGGAACAAAGTGCATATAGTCGGTTTGTTAACGCGCAAGAGAAAAATCATGTCAATGACTTTCCATCACGGTAATATATTTCGCTCTCTTTCGGTGGTTTTCTCGACGTTGGAAATGTAAAGGTTAAGAGAACGTGGCGTATGGTTAAGAGCCGTTAAACGTCTCGACATAACCAAGCGGAGTGTCTATGTGTGCAGCAATAAGGCGTAAAGATAGAAACTGCGAGAGAGAGAAAGAGATAACTACGTTCGGATGTAGGCTACCAGAGTCACGACCCTCTTCCTCTTCCTCGCGCATTGCAGTTTCGCCTTCTTCCTCATCTACCTCTTCTTGTTCTCCCTCCCCCGCCCGCCGCCGCCTCCTCGGAGGTCAAACGCTGGTCGAAGGCGATCTAGTCGATGTAAGGCGCTTAAACATAACTTGTAAACGTTTATATCCGACTTAATCAGCGACGGAATCGTGCATACCGGGTGACCAGCGTGACGATATGTTTACGATATCGCGTGCCTCGTAACGGATCACGGAGAAAATAATCGCGCGACTTGGGAGTTGCACATCTTACCGGCCGCAAATCGCAGGGAAATAATAGCGTGAGAGATACTTGATATTAATTAGAATGTTACGTGTGCACGTAATTGTTTTTTACCCTTCTCCTTGCATTTGCGATTACGTATGTTTAAATAAAACACGGAGCAAAGTGAAATTTAAAATAAATAGCCGCTGTTGCTTATTTAACAATTGCGATTAATTAAATCGCTTTATTATACTCCATTTAACATCGAATGATTATTTTAAAGGGTCAATAATAACCATAATGCGATAATTCTTTGGCGAATGAATATATTCATCGTAATCGTGTAATCTCGTAATATGACGTATAATGTGTTTCAGGATTGCGTGAGTATCCGAAATCTCCGGTACTTGATAACCGGATCGAGATGGGTTTTATCGATTTGGGTTTGCTCCGGAAACCCGCACGTCCCTAGTACTATAGGTATATCCCGGAAATTCGCGATATTCGATGGTCTGATTACAACTCAGATCTTAGGTCATTAGGAATTTCAGCTAGACACACATATTTCCTCATACGCATGCAGCGTATAGTCGAGCATCTAATTAAGAGTCCGTTCGACAAATCTGGAGTAAGTTTCGCTTATTTAAACATTCTTGCGAAATATTGGACCCAGATTTTATGTTTAATATTTAGTATTTTAGTACACTTTATACTTTATATTTTAATTAAAATCTTATCTTTTTTCCAAAGCGCATACATTTATTAGAAAATATCATTTATTCATTTATTGTTCCTTTAATTCTATCTTCTCTATTCTATGTTCTCTGTAATTCGCATTTGAGAAATCTTTATAATAATTATAGTTCCACTAATTTTTATTTAAAAAAAAACAGGCAACGCCAATTTCTCCCGAGAATTCGTAATCGTGAGAAAGCACGTTGATATTCGATATATCCCACATGCATATACATATACAGCGAAATCTTAACTTTCGTTCCCCCTTTTTATTGCTTCGCCATAAGCTATCTGCGGGAGTTTATGCACACAGTCCTTGCGCCCCGTGTAAGCCCTCGCAAGATCATTGCCCCCCGTTATCTTCGGGCAACGAGCAAACGGGCAAGCTTAGCAACAAATTGCGGCGGATTTTGACGACGACGCTGAACGCTCGCTCGCCGCGAAACGAGCACCGTCGGATACTGGTTCTTTCTTCGGTCCTATGGAATTCGATTTCGAAATTCTCCTTCCTTCTCCTCTCCATATCTTTTAAGTACCACAGTTAATATCTTAGCCTTTTATCTTTATATATTTATTTTTAAAAATCTTTTATTTTTAATAACGTCAGTTTATACTTACATATGTTGACATTTATGTAAGAAATTGTATTGTATTTGTCACGATGGCAATAGCCAACGCGAAACAGGCTTTTAAAAAGAATTTTACTTTTTAATTATTATACATTTTTATATATTTTGACGTTTTCTTATTTATTTATTTATTTATTCCCAAAAGGTTCTTTACAGATTTTTCTTTGATTTATTTAATCAGCGATCGTTGACTTGCTCTCACAATCAGCCCAATATCGGCGGACTCGCTCGCTCAGCGTACGAGGCGACACGCGGTCACGCGCGCGCGCACACACAGCCGTGAAACTTTAAGTAGGCCATCGCACGCTTGACATTACGCCTCGCTCTCGCGAACATGTGGACGTGTACGAAAACGGGTTGTGACGCGTTTTCCAGCGGCCGTGATAACTCGTATCGACGAGGTTCGGACAATCTGCTGTCCCGACAATCGAGAGTAAAAGGCGCTCGGCGTCGTCGTGTACCGGGGTTCGCGTGTCATAATGGCGCAGCTAGCAAGCTACAAGGCTAAGGTACCGCCTTCAACCGGTAATAGATTAGCCGGTAGGTACGTTACGCAGAGAGAGAAAGATGGAAAGAGAGCGGTATAGCGATTGCTGCACTTGGACTTGCACTATGAAGCTTGGCGCTCGGTAATAGGATCGAGGGAGAGGGAGAGAGAGAGAGAGAGAGAGAGAGAGAGAGAGAGAGAGCAAGAGAGAGGTAGAAGAAGAGAGAGGCAAGGGAATAGATAGCGATTGCGGTAATAGAAGGAAAGAGAAAGAAGTTGGAATGACAGCTATCAAGTCTAGTCGCGAAACGAAATGATTAAGGCCTGTGTGGAAATTGGTCGGATTTGAAAATTGTACAGTACGTGAAATTAGAGGTGAGCAATTGAGGTTTTTGCATTTTTCTGACAGCAAATAAGATAATAGTAGCGTTGATCACGTAAACATTGCGAAACATATAGGTATAATAGCGAAATAATTGAATTTTCGGGAGAAGAGAACAGCGATGTAAATAAAGTTAGAAATTCGGCAATAAAAATGCATAGTTATTTTTTGAGATGTGAGAACTTTCAACTTTTTTTTTCACTTTACGAAACTATTGTAACTGCTGTACGCGCGTACACGGCTCGAGAATCGCTCGCAGCAAGTACTCAAACAGCGGTTGTAAAAATTTCTCACGGCGAGCGCGATTACTCGATAATATTCCTCTTTACATTAATAGCGATTATTTCTTACGTTAACACTTAGCGCGAACACGTAGCGTGATAGCGGCCGTTTCTATTACAGATAAACGCTATCCCGCAATGCCTAACTACGAATGTTACGATCGTAACAGTTTCTTCGAATGCAACTTCAATAATAATACATTGAAAAGTGTGATGCACGACACTTAATGGTAATTGCTCGAATGAAGTATGCATTTAAGCGCGCGGAGACTTTCTTTTCTCTTGCCTTCTCGATGGCCGTTTAAACGCGGCCTTTTGAAGTCTTGAAAGTTCTTCACCGGCAGCATCCGTTCACACGTTTCGTCTACCTCTTCTCGTTTACTTCCTTTCCCTCGAGTGAAAAGTGCTACTCCAGTCGAAATTTGGTATATTTGAATACCGCACCACTTTAAGCTCGTCAGCTTTAATTATGCGCGGATTTACACGGATTTGCTCCCGTTTTGTCATTAATCATACAGTTGAAATTCCAAAATTTCCGATATTAACATAGTATTATGCTAACATGTAAATATTTTGTTTTTATTTTAAGATTCATTGAAATAATTGTAACGCTAAAGATGATACATAAATGTCTTAAATTCTTTATCTATACATTTATTTTCTTTTATCTGTACATTATAAAAGTTTAGAATTAATTAAAAGTTTAACAAAGAATTGAGCTATATAATTTAATTTTTGACTTATAATTAATATTAGCGAGTAAATTTTCGCTGTGTTTTTAAGATATGCGACTTTGATATATTTTATATATATTTTAACATTGTTATAACAATTTACTTTGAAGTATTGCCGATTGTCTTCAAATAAGCTTTAAAGCTTTTTTATCCATATGGGATGTTAATTTTTAACTCTTGTGATTTAGTAACAAATTTTTGTTAATTTAATCATCTTTTGTTAATATATTTTTTTATGACTTTGATCGTTTTTTATCTTGAATGTAAGGTTTTTTTAAATTAAATTAAAAATTAACTTTGCACAGAATTATACTGGGATTCTCATGCGAGACTTTGTTATCCAAATGAAAAAAAACATTGTCTTTAAAAGATTTTTTATTTCATTTTGTTTCTTTGTATTTTATCAATATAAAATCGCGTGGAAAACTGTGATAGCGCGATTTTAAAAGATCGGCGAACAAGCACATGATAACGAAACTTTCTATCTCACCCGTGAAACTTGCTTGAAGTTGCCAAATTTTTCTAAGGTTTCTGCGGAACGAAAACCTTGAGATAAGCTCTTCTAACTTGGAACGCTCAGCTACGGATTGCTGCAGCAAGTTGTGGGGTGAAGATAAGTGATGTGAAAAAGAGGGTGTGTGAAATCGCATCTTCTTTTGACGGAGAAGAAAAGCGGCTGAAAGTCTAGAACGCGAGGGATCAAGAGAGATCATACAGCGACACGCTGCACAGCTATATGTTTTCGACAGTCAATAAAATATAGTCCAGATTCGATTTTACATGTATACTCGATTGCAAGCAGATGTATTTCAAGATTATAACATTAAGGTGAAGAAGATGATAATATTGCACACATATTTATTAGACATATAAATTGACAAAATGTCTTAAATTTCTATAGATTAACGTTTACATATGTATGACATATTTTTTTACATAATATTACGTCACATAAGAACAAAAATGCTTCTGTAAAAATGAAAGAAAACAGAGAGGTAAAATTCAGATTCTTTGAACATTAATTGAATTATATTAACTTGTATTTGGAAACAATTATTTTTTTCAAAAGCATTTATGTTCCTATTACCATATTAATACATGTCGTATTATTAATGCGACAACCTTTTCGGAGTAATGCATCGATAATCAATGACAAGCTAGTACATGTATGAACATTTAAGTAGGTATAGAAAAACTAATTTTCGCCATTGGCAGATAAAATTCATTGTTTAGCGACGAAGGAATTTGTTGAGGAAAAAAAAATCCGTCGTCGCCGGAAAAACCGGTGACATCGTGTTACACGGCAACGCTTTTAATAAGCTCAATTCCGTCTAATCGTTTAAGCGTAATTCCGGCTACTTAGTCGCAGCAAGCGTGATAGAGTATAAGTGCAGGTGTTTTCTCCACTCAAGGTCAAATCTGCCTACGCGTGTTATCTTCAATAGTAGCATTCATTAAGAACGAATACGTGCATGAAAGTAGCCCAAATAATCAAAACAAAGAGTGAGAACAGATATAACAGGGGAACAAATTTTATAACACTCAGGGAAATGTTTCGCTGTTCCAGATAGAATTCTAAATATTACACTTAAATTATATCGCTGTTTTTTGTATCTGCTAAAAAATTGTCTATTATATAGAATTATTATTATATAGAATTTATAGCAACAATATTCTAAGAATATATGCAAGAAAATATAAGTCTCATAACCAAATATGATTGGAGTCTGGATTGATTAAACGTCATAGAGAAATTTTCTTGCTAAATTTGACAAATAATTCAGATATAATTTCTGTCTCTGTTATCTATATTGATTAAATACAAAACATATGTGATATCGCAGTGCTTACTAATCACTTATCCGTTTTAGCTAATTTTTCGTATCTAAATAATTCTCGCTATAATTGCAAGATTACTTTTTTCAGTGTATATGATATAATTTTACAGCGTTTACAATTGTTGTTACATTACCGTTCAAAAATCAGGAAGATCCGCTTAAGCGTTTGGTCTTCGATTAACAGTGTATCAAAATTTTTTAAGAAATCGAACTATACCGCTTGTTCTGCTCTCCAAAGGCTGTCCTCGAGAGACGCCGTATCTAAATCATCGCGGTGACGGACGGAGCGTTAATCGCGGCGATGTTTCCACAGCATGCGACTAGCGGCGGCGTCGACCGGTAGCTTTTAATTCCCTTGAGGGTTGTAGTCGAGCACCTCATAACTTTTGTAATTAAATCTAGCGCTCGGCTCGAAATGCGCGCGCGACGAAATGGTCGTCGTCGTTCTCGTGTATTCCTCCCCTTTGGCACCGGGTCTCTTCGTTCTTTCTCCTCGCGGCCATCTTCCGCTTTCCGTTTTTTTTTCCTTCCTTCGTGCGGCGAGACCTCGCGGTACGTAAGTTCGGCCCGACTCTTTGTTCGCGCGACTATCATGACGGAAAATCGTTGTTGACAGACTCGAGTGCACGTGGAGTATGTTGAGCACGCGGCGCATTGTCGAGAACCTAGAAGAAGCTAGTTAGAGACGATGCGTTAACGCTTCGTTTTTCTTTTTGAATCAGTAATTAAATCTTTAGAACTGTTATGAATATATCCACTTTTATTCTTCTCTTTTTATTATGTTTTTTTTAGTATCGTGAATATATATTTCATATTTAGGGTATCTTTCAATGTTATCTCTAGATATAATCTATATAAAATGTTAACAAATTGTTTTCTTATAAAATATTAGAGATAATAGTGAAATCCATTTTTGGATTATATTAAGTTGTTGAAATTCGTTATCAAGTTAAACGGAATACTATTACTGGATTTTTTAGAAGGGAGGGGGGAAGAATCAAGTAAATCTTTTTATGTTTTTTTAATTTATTAAGATTATAATATTTAACTATAGAATTAATATATTATATTATATATATATATATGTATAATATACATAAAAGAGCTAGAAGAAAGAAAGAAAAGAAGTTATTTAATTCAATATTTAAATATTTAATGTGATTTTATAGATGTTCAATTTGATAGCTTGAAAAGAATTTTGAACACTTTAGGATTGATTTCGTAAAATAATTTTTACATATTACATTTTTTTAATTTGTATATTATTTAATAATTTCATAATATCTATATTACAAGCTAAATAGACATTCATCTGCTTATATATCGTTACTTATCGCAACAGCAAGTTTTTCACGGTATTAATATGTCGCACGTCTTACTATCGATAGCTCAATTATCGATAAGAATCGGCGATGGAATTCTTCTCATCTAAACCTCGCAATCACGATCCAACTTACAGTTGCCGCCGGCCGTTCCCATGACTTGCCGATTCGAAAACAATCGGTAGGACGAGGAGCGAAGGAAAGCTCGTACAAAGATCGAACAGAATGTGGATGGTGAAGGAAGAGCGGGAGGAGAGAGGAATAATAAGAACGAACGAATAATAAGAGACCGAGAGCGAGAGAGAGAAAGAGAGAGACGTCGATGCCCAGTCTGGTTTTACTATGCGAAACCTGAAGCCCGTCCCCTGCCGCCGTTTCTCTCTCGGAATTGAAAGGCACGGGCATATCGGTCGGATACGATAACTTGACATAACTCGATTTTTTGCGATCGGATGCAGTGCGTGTTCGCGGCTCTAAACAAATCTCTCAAAACGTATCGCGGTATATCGGCGCTCATTCCGACGAAGTTCAGTAAGCGGAAATCAACGTCGGCAGATTTAACTCTTCCGCGAATTGGATAGACTTCTTGAATCGCTTATTTGCGCGAACGTTCCTACATTTGAAATTACGGTTTAATAAATTGTAATTGACACTATCATTAAGGTCAGGTTGATTAAGAGTATATACAAATGGGAAAGAAAGCGTTATGTTAATTACGATGTGTTATAATTACAACAAGAATATGTGTGCACACAAATAATACATATATGTACTAAAATCTTGATTTTTGAGAAAATAAAAAAAATTATATAATATTATATAATATTATATAATATTGTTGTATAAAATAGAAATATTATGCAGAATATTTCGAGATACCGTATTTTTTCACTTATTAATATTTCTTGAGTAGGTATATATAAATTTTACGTGAATTTGAATTTCATATACCGCATCCGTATGCAGGGCACAGCCCGCAACGACACGTAATTATGCGTGGAACGGTATTACCATATCTGTATCATGCGCCTAATTACATTCCTACATGCGAATCAGCCGAACGACGTGATCAGCTATGCGCTCTCCGGATCTGCTTCGGGTCGGGCTTCGCGACTCGTAAACGCCGGTCGCGTTCGTTCCGTCCTCTCGTTGTCGTCTGTCGTCGAGACGCGCACGCACCCGCGACGCCCGACGGCATACGGAATCGATCCTGAGAATCGAACTTCCGGCGGTAACTTCTTCCGGTACGACGCATTATTCGAGGGTAATCAGACGAGTCTAAGAAACACTAGGATATCATTTAACTGTACCTTATGAAAATTATTTCATACGCCCGTAAAAAAATCTCCAGTGTTCTTTCGCAGAATATTATCGTAACTTCTATGCATTTGTGTTCTATATAAAATTGAAAAATACGAATTATATGTGCAAAAAGTGTAAAAATAAAGGGAAAAAAGGAGGGAGACGTTATTAAAATATCAAAGGTAAAATTTTTGCGGAATCTTATATTATCGTGTAATTCTTTTGCACAAATTGTATTAATTGTTCATATCTTTATTAACATATCCGCTATTCTTATTTTTACATATGTAATAATACGTTCCAGTGTTTGAATGCGACTATATACATCTACATTGCGATCTATTCCTATAGTAATATATACGGTACGAAGCACGTGAGTGACACGGGAAGAGAACGGGTTTAATGACGACAAACGGATGGAATATGTAATCTTCGGACGCAATCATCGAGTAGTTGTCGTGCGAGCGGTCTTCGCTTCGCCTTCTCTTTATCTTTGTCCCTACTTCTCTCGAGCGTACGCTTTCTCGAGTACCCTTTATCGCAGCTAATTTTCTTCCCCATTCTGTTCCCGCTCCTTCGCCGAAATAACAGCCGAGGGTATCAATGGCTGCTAATTTATCGTCACCGTTCGCTTGATGGCGACATCCGGCTTCACACCGCGTGTCGACGCCAGCCAAAGTTGTTCGCGTACGTTTCGCGCGGTTGAATTTTTTACCATCTAAACCTTTGTTATTTTTTCTTGTAGAGAAATTTATCGGAATAAAATTTTTATTTCAATCGTACTTTGGTAGACAAAAACATAAACTTTAATCAAATCTTATAAACGTTTTATGCAATAATAATATATTTAAGCATAAAGGAGGACTATCTCTTTTTCTCTCTTTCTCTTTTTAGGGCAATTATTATAACAATTAGTACTGAATATTAATGTCTTGTAATTAGACGTACATATAACGTAGTAGTTAGTTTTTGCAATTTCTCAGATTTCTTAAATAATGTAAAATAACTTCACTTTGTGAAATATGCCTAACTTTATTACACTCTTTATAAATCACTCATGTAATCTCACTTGCAAGCTTTTCCTTTCATGAAAGTAAACTTCTGGTCTTTTTTTGCACTTCATTAACGCTCACTCAATTACTATCCATTTCCAAGCAACTGCATATTCATGTCCAAGATTTAGTTTTTTATCTGAACGTATCAAAATATTTGTATCGATACAATTCGTCGTCCTGATGATGTCGCGGTAAGGTATATATGAAGCGTAGCGAAACGGAGGAAGGCGGGGTGAGTTGAGAACGCGTCATCTAGTCCAGTCCGGGAGATTGGAGACGAGATGGAAGAAAGTGTAATAGAGAGAAAAGAGAAAGAGGTGGAACGGAAGGCAAAGGAGGAGAATGAAAGAGTTCAAGGAACGAGAAGGGAAGGACGGAGGATAGAAGAACTTCGTGAGTAGGTCCGGAGCGAGGAAGAACGGTGGATCGCGGTCGAGGAGGGCCGAGATGGGAGGGGACGGGGGGGAGGGGAGGAGAGAGGAAATCTCCCCGCGTCTTCGGTCCGTGCCTTTCTTCATCCTTCGTGCCCAAGCTTCGGCTGTTTTCATGGCCGTCATTTAGTAGGTTCGTTCACCCCTGGGCGCAGGGCCGCGCGCAAGTGAGAAAGAGAGAGTTGGAAAGAGAAAAAGAGAAAGAGAGTGATTCGTGGAGAGCGGGAAGGAGGACGAAGCACGCGGAGGAAGAGAAGGAGGGCTAGCAGAAACGTGTAGAGAGAAGGAAGAAGAGGAGGAAAGAGAGAGAGAGAGAGAGGAGAAGAGGAGGAGGAAGAGTGCTAGACGGGGGAAGAGGGGCTAGACGGAACGTACGGCTCGCCGTGCAACCGACGACTGAGGCGACGAGTGCGGGCGAGGGGATTCCGGAGATCCCTGTGCCTGTGCGTGAGTGGGGTGCCGGAGGGGGCCTCCGAGAACGAAGGGTCGAGAAGGTGGATGAGGAGTGAGAGAAAGGTGGTAGTGTGTGCCGATGACGGTGGTGGTGCTGCTGGTGCTGGTGGCTGGCTGGTGGTGGTGGTGATGGTGGTGGAAGCGAACGCGAACAAGCAGGCGGGCAAGCCGGCTGGATGACGCGAGGGGAACCGAGGAGGGACGGGGGAGGGAGGGGGAGCGGGGAGTTGGGTAGAGGAAAGGGGCCGGGAAGGAGGGTCGGGAAGGGACTAAGGGAAAAAGAGTTCAGGCAGGTCTGGGATCGGACGAGGGTGAATGCGTGACGGTGTGTATCGTGGGCACTCTCTTCAGCACTGGGGAAGACTGCCTTCTACCTGCCCGGCTTTGCCTTACCTTTGCCTTCCTTGTAAACCTGCCAGCCGGCCGGACGGCCGGCCGCGTGTAGGTACACTCTTCATTGCCCCCTCCCCCCCTCTCCCCTCCTTTTCCTCCCTTTCTTGCACGTACGTAATATGCGGGAAGAGGGAGAGAGTAAGAGAAAGGGAACGAGTATGAGTGAGGTGAGTGAGTGAGAACGTCGGTTTAGTTTGCCTGACTGCTGCCTGTACGAGGCTGAGTATCTAACGTAGGGCTGCGCGAGGCCTAAATTTAGGCGTCCGCCGGAAGTACGCGTACTGGAGGAGGTTCCGTGCACCGGGCTCGATCGCGCGGCGAGATAAGGTGCGGACGAGGAGGATATCGGGGCTATAGGAACGGCGAGGGTCATTGGCGACGCAAACGGCGACGATGTTATTCGGGCACAGCCGTGCTCAATTACGCTTGACAGGCGCTTCGTGATCGGCACGATCTCATAATCTCGCGTTCGTCAGGGGAATATATTTTTTCAACTTTCTTTGGACTACTACAATAAATGTATCTTTCGGTTTTACCGACTTTTCTCTGTATAAATAACGCTAATCGAATCTCTAATGACATTCATTTTTTTTGTCAAACTGAAATTAAAGGTTGTTAGCGAACTCTATTTTTTTTTTAAATAAAACTTTATTTGTCTTTCACTTGTCACATTTTTGATCACTGTTATTTTTATCCTTTTTGATAATACGGTATTTAATAGAGTTGGTTGTTTTACGAGGTACAACTCGTAAAAAATTAGCATTGGATATGAAAACGTTTTGCCGCAAATTGTAAGGATTCCAAACAATCGAACGCGTAATCGAAATTTTCATAAAAATATTTCATTTTCGAAGACTGTATAGCATGGATCCCTTTCACCACGGTCGTCGACGGCGCGGAGCCGTTTGCGGTCGACGGATTTAATACGCATCATAAATTTTCAGGACTGTTTTGGAGCCCACGGGTTGTTATTAGCGCGGAAACTTCTTCTTTCGCAGGTGTTAAATCCAGCCTAGCCACAAACTTCTGTTCAGATTTGTTCACACGCCCGAATTCGCATCGATCAATTGCCGGCAGCTTATTTTGTTAGAACGAATTACAAAGAATTTCAAATTTGAACGCGCAAACAAAGGGACCTTCTTGAAAGTTGCATTTTTTAAATTGAATATATAGATACAACAAATTTCCGTTGATAATTGTACTATTCTATTTATGAAAAAATATAAAGTACTGTTGTTAGAAATTTTATCTTAATCTCACACTCGTCACATTGTATCATATAAACAATATAGAAACATTTTACCACTTTTTAGATATTATAAAGGTATATAGATAGTACAGATAAATAAAAATATTAGGTCAAATGTGATTAAAGTTTGTCGTGAAATTTTCTAATTAGACCTCTGAAAAGATTTTTGAGTCGCGCACCGGATAAATTCGCGTGATTTAATTAACCGCAAAACTCCTAAAGCCGCCGGAAAATGCTTCTCAGGTTCTTTTAAACATTCCATAAAAACTATTTTAATTCCACGAAACCCTTCCTCTGGGAGGACCGTTGCCCGTTGCGAAATATTACGCGACCCGCGTATAACGAGCGAACGCCCGCTCGCTCGCGCGTTTGCCTTTTGCTTGTACGCATCCACGGACGGAAAGACGGTAACAAAAGTTTCCCCTTTTAAGAGCGGAGCGCGTAATAAGATATTTAATATCCCCCGGGTATAATTCGCCATAAAACAACGTACGCCTTATCTCTCTCGTTGCTATTTTTATTCGCGACCGGGCCCGACGGATGCGATTCGTGTAACTATAAAAACGCCGTGCTTTCGCCACGACGCGCGACGGGGGAGATGTCGACGACGACGGTGCGTTTGCAGCGCGCGAATGCGTACGTGCGACGGTGCGACGGTGTTACGAGGGTGGTCCTGGGAGGGGGGGGGGCGGGGGGTACACGAGGACGCGAGACAGGTCCGTGTCTGTCTCGAAGCAGAATTTACTACTGTTACGGCTACAAGCGCGCTCCTTGTTACGGAGGGAACTTTTGTAAGAGCTCGTGGAAGATGCGGTGTCGCGTTTCGAGAGTTACATCGACGCGACGAGACGCGACGCCAAAAGGCGGCGCCCTCTCGCTCGCTTTATTAGTTTCTCGTCGCTCGTTTTGTTCTCCACAGAAGTCGGGGATTTATATACGAACTAATAAAACTTAATGCTTATATAACCGCGAAAGTTTTCAAAATATATTTAACTTTTACCGATTGTTCTCAATGTATAAAGGATATCGCGTATCCGCTTACGCGATATAATAACATCGGTGTTTCATCATTATTTATTATATGCAGGACTTTATTGGAAAATTAGATTCAGGTCCCGAAGTGCCATTCCTGATCTCATTCGCTCGTTCGATTCGGCCGCTACATGGCAGTGTATACGGGAAACACAAAGTTTTCATAGTATTACACCATCGTTTCGTTAGTTTGGAACATCCGATAATAATGTTGCCCTAATTCGTGTTCGCTGTCAAACAGCGGCGGTTACAGGACCGGTTGCAACAAGGTGGGTTAGCGCTCTAACCCTGGTTAACTAAATTTACCTTCTCTGCTATACATAATATAGGTACAGCCACAATCCAGAAAGGGACAACGAATTGCTAACCCAGAGTTGGTTAACCCCGCCTGTCGGTGTGTTCTGGCCATAGACGTACCACCATGCGTTTACAAGGGTTTATACGTTGTGATTCTGTATATTAACATGCACACAAAATAAATAATTTTGATCTATCAATTAATTTCGAGCTTTTGATATAAGTTATGTTGAGTTTAGCATAACTTCCCAAATAAGTAATTTATTCTTAAATTTTAATTATGCTTTTATATATGTTTTACATATAAAACTGAGACAACTTTTTTTAGTCGAATTTACATGATTGTGAAATGTTGCGGCTTTATGCCAATTAATTAAAAGAAATAAATCTTTCAGTAAATTGATTCTAAATTCAGTATAAATTAATCTATCTAAATTAATTACGACACAGAGTTCCATTTAAATCAGCTCGTCATCGTTAGATCTAATTAGTTTCATTGGCATAATTAAAATTTAAAATGCGCGTCGCAAATTTGGTCTTGCAGCATTCTAATACGGCAAATCTCATACCAGACGCATTATTGTGTAATAGTTCCGATTTAATTTCCTGCCACCGCGAAACAAGCGGCTTCTTCCCCTCTTCTTGGCGCGCATATCGTTACATTGCAATGCGAATGCAGTCGCGTGTTGCAGCATGCCTTTGTTCGTTCAACAGTAGATTAGAGGGCAGTGTAACTCGGCAATAAACTTAGATGCGGCACTGCTGTTATTATTATGATTATTATTACGAGTAACGTTGTGTGGACAATGTCAGATCTCTATTCCGCTGTAAACGACTTGGATTACAGTGGATTCGAACTTTTCACAAGTCATTCAAACGAACGTTATAACGTCAATAAATTGCCATCAAATTAATTTTATTAGAATTAATTAATTAAATAATAATGTTAGAATTATTAATCGGATGAGAAATATTATTTTATATTTGTGTGTTAGTTGACAAAATGTACTGTTAAATTACTTTGATAGAATAAATAATGAACGACCATCTTTGATGCTTAATTACAATTCTTTGATAACATTTAACTTTCCAAATTATTGTTATCTTAAATCTTTTCGATTCAGTAATCATCGAAAGAAATCATATCATTTTGGCTTGAAACTAGAGCAAAAATCAATTTACTGAAAGATTAATTTTTTTCTAATTAATTGATATAAAATCGTAACATTTTAATTATACAATAAATTCGACCAAAAAGTTGTACTTTCATGTGTAAAAAATATAAAAGCATAATTAAAATTTAAACTTAATTTTGTAAATTTTTACGCATTTAGTATATCTGATGGTGACAATTTTTATAAAAAAATATGAATATGAATTAGGCTTAAATGAGAATAAAAGATGAAATTTAATGAATTAATAATTAAATTACTAATTGTCAATATAAACTTTTACTTAAAATACTGTTACTTGAACTATTTTTCTTCTTTGTCAAGATAAATCCTCATTAAGAAAATCCTCATTAATTCATTCTGAGAATGGTAGACGAGTATAACAAATCCGCGCGTTAAAAAATTTATATAATTTCGTAACGTAGACACGTAACGTATCGCGTTGAAAGTATATTAATGAGGAACGACGTTGATTATCTCTCATCTTAATTGACACGAGATCTCAGCGTTCGTCGCCGTGTCCGTACACAGTCCGAGATTCGCACGTACTCAAAAGGATCCATTCGTGTGCATTTGTTCTCTGTGTGCGTGACACGTGGCGCGTACTAGTCGCATGTTGTCGCCTGCGCCGTTAGTACAAGCCTTCTACCGCTTAAACGAAATACTTGCGGTTTAATGTACATGTAATCTGAGCGTATATGGCACAATTGCTATTTTATACAGTATATGTTGAAATAAAAATAAATTTGTACGTGAAGTATTTACATACACATATACATACATGTAGGTAGGTATATGAAGAAAGTTCGAATACATCGCGTATTTTGAATTTTTTTTAGAAATTATAAACCAGTTCATCTACGTTTTGAAAAGAATTTTATTTCAAAAATATTGAAAAAATGACATTTTATTCGTGATTAATATTCTTTTAAAATAACTAATCCAATTCTAAAAAAAATCACAATTTAATTTACGGCAAGCTATAGTTTAAACTAGATCATATATTAATAGTAATAGAGTATTTAAGAATTACAATTAATCGTTTATTTAGTTATTGATAATTAATCGTTTCTAAGCACATGATGAAAAATCGTTAAGCAGCAATTTTTGCATCTTTTGCGCTCATAAAAAAGTATTAAAAATAATTTTTATATCATACCAGCGTGATAAATTACAGATTATCTGTCAAAGAAGCTTATTGTGTTACAAAATGTAAGTTTTTCCGGGGAAAACTCTTCACATGCCGAGTGCATTGGCATTTTCTTTAGGACGCTTTTATGTCGCTAAAGGCGGCGCCATAAGCGATGTAAAACTGCTCGTGCAGGAATTCAATTTTACGTTCAACTTTAAGAAACGGGTTCAAGCGTCGTCGCTCGTGGAACGTCTCGTAAAACGCTAATGTCATTGCCAATTATGCGTGACGGTTAAATCGCTGGGCTTGGTATTAAAAAATAATTACAGCCGTGTCCGTGAAACTATTAGTGCCGGGCATTAGGCATTAGTATCGATTATCGATTTATGAGAAACGGACGCGATTCGCGTGTTGCATCGCCCGGCACAAAGCGCAGATAAATGCATACGTGCGCATCGAGGATGAATGCGTGTGTGACTATGCATGCCGTATAAGGGGCAACACGGAAACGTCAACGGCGCGGCATGCATAGGGTATAAAATCGGATAGTTTTTACATGGGCGCCCAAATGCGTTTCTTTGAACGTACAGACGTGTGCTACACGTATCTGTCGAAGGAAAAATCAAAACATGCATTTTAATATTTAAACGTACCAGTAGATTTGTAAATTATCGTCGACATTTTGCAAATTGAGCTAATTAATTGAATTAGCTGAAAAATTTGCATTAACTTTGTAATATGTAAAATATTTTTATTTTTAAATTCATATATTTTTTAGAGACTAACAGAGACTAAAATAAAATTTATTTATATATCGCAATCTAATATAGATAATTATCTTTTTTATTCGGGATATAAATTCGAATTTTGATCTGGATATAGAAATTTAGAATTCTTCTCGAGGGCTTAAGAGGATCCTAAATCCTAGATCAAACTCCAAAAATCCGCTGTTTTACCGACAATTTGTGAGTATGTATGCGTGCGATATTGATGTAGTAGTGTGTAGTGATGTGTCATGTTTATTACCACATCAATAT
>NW_012028640.1:292320-313528 GCF_000956235.1 Wasmannia auropunctata | reverse complement strand
ACAAAATACACCAGAGCTAGATGCATTAGCATGTGTGTTTTAATCGTGGAAAAGGAAATTTTATTCTATGCGATTAATACGAAGTGTTTTGTATCCAACAAAAATGGTATTTTTGTCGATAAAACAGACGGCTTTAGCATCCTCTTAATTGACTTGAATTTGAATTCTCAAAATGATGATAAAGTATTTAGAATTTACGCAGAGATGAAACGAGGCAGAAATCGCACAACGTTGTTAGTGGCAGTGGTTGAACGCGAGGAGAGTCGTGAAAAGGGGAAGCGCGACGATAGGATCGGGGATTCGTAAAACGGCGTATTCGAGCACCGGAACGCCGTAATGCCCGGCGAACGCATAACCTTAAAAACGAGGGAGAAGACACAAGGGTTGGAGAAAGGGAATTGGGTAAAGGAGGAAGAGAAGGGCGAAGAAAACCGAAGGAGAGCTACCTCACGTTCACTCGGTCGGTTTGCACCGCCTCGCGAGAAGTACCAAGGGAAAATCACCCTCTCCTCTTCCTGCTCCTTCTCGTCCTCCTCCTCCTTCTTCTCCTCCTCCTCTTGCCCTCCCCCTTCCTTCCCTCTCTGCTTTGCGGGGTGTTCGAGGGACAGAGGGTGCGCCGCCGGCCGGCCGGTTTGGGCGAGGGAAGGTGAATGCGCCTCGGCGCACCGTTTCGCGATGCGAAGCGGAGCAATGCCGCCGTCGTCGCCGCCGCTACCATCGACGACGACATTTGGAACAGATAATGGCGCGAATACGCCGCGGGGGTGAACGAACCGCGGGTCGTACTGGGTTCAGTTGGGTCGGCTTGGGTTGGGTTGGTATCACATCAGCTATCGATCTTATAACGCCGTGCGGCCCCCGTTGTCTCCTCGTTTCAGTGTCCCGCTCTCTCTCTCTCTCCCTCTCTCTCTCTTTCTCTCTCTATATATCTCCCTTCTCGCTCTCACTCCACTCCGCTTTCCCTCACCCTCCGGCAACCCTCGATGTCCCTCCCGTGT
Source organism: Wasmannia auropunctata (assembly GCF_000956235.1). Taxonomy (NCBI): domain Eukaryota; kingdom Metazoa; phylum Arthropoda; class Insecta; order Hymenoptera; family Formicidae; genus Wasmannia; species Wasmannia auropunctata. The sequence continues at coordinate 312,530 of NW_012028640.1, read as the reverse complement.
CCGTCGTCACCCTCGCATTCACTCTCTTTCTCTTTCGCACTGTCCTCTCTTCCACGCGTGCCCTCTCCGCGTGTCACCTCTCGTCGGTTCTTCTCCCGCCGCTTCCTCCACCTGTGTCTCTGCCGCCTCTTCGCGCGCTTCCTGTCTCCATTTCGCTCTTACTTTCTCGCCCCCGCGTCTTCTTCTCCCGCGGTGTGTTCCGCGCTGCCTCCCTTTCCTCCCCCTCCCCCGTTCGTTACATCGCCACGCTGCGCTGCACCCTGGAACGTTTCCTTTTTCTCTTCTTGCAGCCGAGCGCCGATCCACCGCTCGCCCTTCCTATTTATCAAGCGCGACGCATATACGCGTTGCGTTACAGCCGCGTGCCTCGTGGACGTTAATTTTCCGGAGAATTATTTCGTCGGGGGAGGAAAACTTGAAGCGTCGCGGTGCCCTACGACGCACCTCCCTCGTGGGAGAGCGAAGATTACGATGAGAAAGAGGACGGACTATGAGATTGCTGCGGAGGGTCCATGACCCACATGCGTGAGATATCGTCACGCTCGCGGTCCTGAATTTTCCTTGCTCGCCTCGTAAGGGAGGCTGCGGCACTTCAGTGTGGAGCCTTGCTTTTTTATTATAAACGAATTCATATAAAATTTATTTGTTAGGATTATAAGACCAATTCTTTCTTCAGTTAATTAAAGTCATTAAAAATATATATAAATATGTAAAATAAAATATCAATATGAGAGATTGCTTAAAACAATTTCACTGATATATGTTAATCCTTATATATTCTTTTTTAGTTATAGTCTAGAAATTTATATATTCCGTTATTATTTGTTGATTAAATATATATATATATGTATATATATATATATATATATATAAACCTTCTTGTTAAATTTTCTGAAAACTCATTAACTACACGCTCTAGGAATCGATTATATCGATTATATTAATATGTATACATATATATGTATTTTGACTGTACAACACAACAATACCCGGAAGATCAATACAAAAAGGCGTAATGTTAGCGAGGCCAAGTTGTAACGGTAAATAATAAATTACCGGTAGCAAATTGTCATTAAATATTAATTATTGGAAATATGTTATTACAATTTAGGATGCAGAATCTATATCGAATGATTACAAACTCATTGGATAATTAACTACCTACCTAATTTTGCTCGTAACGAAATACCGTTTTATCTTAAAATATTCGTTTTTTCGAAATTATCCCCGCAGCCGTTCTTGCCGCGCTAATCCTTCGAGATACATATATCGAATGTCGGAATTCGTCGCTCTTCTAAGAAGCTATGCTTACCGCTCCCCGTTCGTTTGAGTGGGTCATCTGAAATCGAAATCGAAATCTGGATTCGAGAGGACTTCCATTTCACGCTCGACGCATTTCTTTCTCGTGATCCTTGCGCCGTTGCGATACGCAGCTATCGTCGATCGGCTGAGATATCGCCAATCGTTATCTGCGACTGTGACAAAGGTCTCTCGAGCTCGAGTTATTTCTGGAAGAGACGGACGATTCTCGAGATCGAAATATCGGGATGATATATGTCGCCCATTCTCACTCGCAAAGAGCTATACATTTTGTGCTTCTCATCGCTGCGTATGCCGCGGTCTTTGCCGCGGATATAAAGAATTCTGAATCGAAAACATAGTTCTCCGAAGATGCAGTTTTCTTACAATTGATATTGTATTTATGATTAGATAATTACTACTATATTGATGTCACAATTATAGAGAGAGAGAGAGAGAGAGAGAGAGAGAGAAATGGAGCTCTTAAAAAATTTCATCTTGCAGATGACGCGAGAGAGAATACCGCAAGTTTATCAAGAATTGTTGAAATTGTTGATCGCGTTCGTGGCCAACACGTAGATTCTCCGCTCCACAGGCTTTGCACTTCACGCGTACTCTGGTATTCTGAGCGCCACTTGAAAATTAATTTGCGTCGCACACGAAAGTCCAAGCGGCACCCTCGCAATTTCATAGCGTGCTCCGAGGCGTGGACCAGAACTTAAATGTGGACGTTAGAATTTTTAAATACGATTAATACCATTTATTTAATATACATTCGCGCGCGCATACGGCAGCTAGCACCGCACCAATGTAAAAGTGATTTGATTTTATCAAATTATATTTTTCTTATTAAAAAAAGAAAATTAAAAGCAAGATTGTCAAGATGAACAAATTTTTAGTTTAACGGGATTTTCCAAGTCCTTAAAATACCTCTAAGAAGGACACGAGTCGAAAACGAAGAGACTTTTATATTATTATATTATAAATCTTCTTGCTTAATTTTTTTTGCTTTAATGTCTAATTTATATTCATTCTAAATGCGTTACTTGTGACACGGAAATTTAATCAGCAAAAAATTAGATTAATTAGATTTTATCAACTTATATTTTAACCAATTTGTAAAATCGATAAGTGAACAAAAGAGTTAAAATTAAAATTTCGAACAAAATTATATAAAATAACTAATTCTTTAAAAGATTGATTTGCTTTGTAGTCAAAATTAATCACAATGTACATGAACATAAATATGCTAAATGTGGCGAACTTATGGCGGCCGGTGTATTATTCATCGCGAAAACGATATAGTCGATAAAAGCATATACTTCATACGATCATCAAAATCGAGTTCTACCAGTCTCCAACGAATTCGCGACGTTCGTTCTCAAAGGGTTAATTGGTTCGTTTCCTCCGTCAAAAGGTTCGCGCTCGTTCGAAATCGCTGACCTGGTTCGTGGTCGTCCGTAGAACAAAACCGGTCGACAAACGTACGACAAAACGCGCGCGGCATTGAGCGACACGCTCGAAACTAAACTAAACGTTTTCCTCGACACTCGGTCATCTCTCTTTCTCTCCCTTTCTCTCTCTCTCTCTCTCTCCCCGATCTCTTAATCCGGCCATGAGAGTCGATGGCGGTCGGAGGCCGGAAGTCAGTTTCTCGGTAGACAGCGGCAGCCTCCGCTCTTCTGTTATAGCAGCGGAGAGCAGCTGCCGCGCAGTGTGTGCACGAAGCCTGAGAGAAGCTGGAGACGTGCCGATCAGACCTGTCAGGTTATTGTCTCGGGTTTTAATGGAACATCACGACGCGAGTCGCCACCGCCGCCGCCGCCGCCACCACCGCTACCGCGCGAAATACCGCGGTGCTGAACTGAACTGAATTAAATGTCGGCGAGCGTTTTGCATTGAGGTTCCTCTCGTCGTCATCGTCGTCGTCGTCGTCGTCGTCGTCGTAGTCGTGGTCGTCGTTGTCGAGGCCGATGCATAATGGAGGTAGGCCGTCGTGGGTGTAGGTGGTACACTTCAATTCCGGGCGAATGAGGGAAATAAACGAGAGAAGGAGGAGGAGGAGGAGGACGAGATAGAGGATGGGGAAGCTGCTGCCGAGCCTGAGCGAGTGGTGATCGAGGGTGGAGGGGGAAGGACGCTGACGGAAACGGTGTCGGTGGTGTGAAAAGTGTCGGCGAGCGAGCGCAGTCCAGGACAGTTGATGAGGGGGATGAGAAACAGGCGATGAATAATTGAGAAGTGAGCAATTTAGGCGAATCGGCGGAGCTGCCCCGTTGCCGACATTCCGTGGATGACACTACCTTTCTCTCTCTCTCTCTCTCTCTCTCTCTCTCTCTCTCAACAAAGAGGAAAGGTCGATCTCACCACCGAAAACGCGCGGAATTTCATCCAGAATTGAGGCGGCATGCGAATAATTAAAAGTCGTTACACCGGTAATTGCATTAAGACGAGCCCGCGCTTAATTAACTCACCGACAGCAGCAACGGCGGCAACGGCGGCCCGCTGCTTTCTGCAACGTGTCGGCGTGTCGAGAGACACGCGGCCTTGTTGCAGTGTCAATGCCGCGCCTCGGGATACTCCGACAAACGGTAAGATGCTTCTTCAGACTTGGTAAATGACGAGAGAGAAAGAGAGAGAGAGAGAGAAAGTGAAATGTCGAAAGTAGATATTTCAAGAAAAGGTACTTTTTCAGATGTAGTATCTGGTTTATATATGAAGCGAGATTTAAATTCGCGTTGGGAATAGGTGACATTTATGTTCGTTTTTCTGTTATAAATGTATCAACAGAGAGTAAATCAATCGTATGAACAACGTACAATTTTTATGTCACAAAACGCACGATTGGTTTTTTTTTCACCGTTTACAAACTTCGTGGCCTGTGTTTAACGCGTCGATGCAGTTTTAATCCGGCGGAAAGCTGGCCCGTTTTTTACGCGTCCGGTTCATTGGCAGTATCGAAATCCGCGCGCCGCACGTGTGGGATTAATTTGCCATTTCCGATATGTATATACATTTCCATTTCGGCAGCGATGGGGTTTCATCGATCGTCGGGCGTGTATAACGCAAAATAAACGCTTGTCAATCAATGGTCGAGGAGAGAGAAAGAGAGAGGAGGAGAGAGAGCGAGAGAGAGCGGGAAGATGAGCTACCGGGTGGATGTGGGAGGCATAGCTATGCAATGGTGAAAGTGAGAGAGAAAGAGAGAGACGGAGAGAGAGAAAAGAGAGATGCACCGAGAGGAAGAGTGGGACCGGAATTGCCAGAGAACAACCGCGGACACGTGCCACGTACGATTCAACTCTCGTGGATTACGCACGCCGTGGCGCGGAACGTTTTGATAAAACGCAGTTCTCGCTGCGGGAACGGAGGTTTCATAGCCTCATTAATATCTCTGTATACGCATCGGGAGATTCGTAATAAGATTTGTATTTATGGCTGCTCGGAAGACTAATGGCTATTAATTATTTGCCACCGTCTAAGATAGGAGGATCGAACAGAAATTCCATTTTAAGCGAAAGGTGTGGCTTGAAAAGATGTACCCTGTCAAAAGTGTGATAAAATATAGCCTTAATTAATTCAATAGGGTGTATATATATACAGAGAGTCGATATAATTTTAATATAGAAAATCTTGTATCGTTATCAAATTCTGCGCGTTAAAGGATCTGTACTGTACAGAGAAGAGTATTACTAAATCCTATTAACAATTTATGGCAATTTAAAATTCTTTTCTCATTCTAGCTGCAGGTGGTAAACTTACTTTAAAGAAATGAAAAATGAAGACTTCAATTATGTAACCATATCTTTCAAATTTTTTAATTATCTAATACTTATTAGTATTTTAAATAGTGTATAACGATAGAACAAATTAGGTAAATCTATTTCGTTTTTCTCGTTGTGTTTGCACTGAAAATACTTTTCGGCCTCATATTAATCATCGTAAAAAAAACTGATTTTTGACTTTAAGTCAGCTATATGATTATAAAATGAAATGAGAAACGTCATTATTGTTGCAATCGTTCATCCTCGTTATTTCTCGAGATGGTCGAAAGCATCCCCCAAACCGATTCACGCCGGCTCATCGCGGTGCACGGCAAGCCCATCCAGGCAGCCAGCAGCGCGGTGATTCGAATTTACCCACGCCCTGCTTATCGCGCGGAGTTCATCTAACCACTCGCTCATTGCCTATAAAAAGACTGCAAAAAGCCGCGGAAAAAAAGCAACGAGCCCTCCCTGTGTGCGCGTGCGTGCGAGCGCACCGCAAAAAGGAGGTGGTGCGCGCAGCGATCGGCGACGTGAGAGAGCGAGAGAGCGAGAGAGAGAGAGAGAAAAAAAAAGAGGCGGCCCGCGGTTCATACTGTGTTCACACATGTGTACATGTGTGTGCGCGCGCGTGTATACGTGTTTACGTATCGTAATATGTGCATGTGTCGAGGCCTGCCACGAGAGGGATATTTTTTCGAGAAGCCACTCGACGAGAGAGAGACGCATCTCGATCGTGGAAGCGTGCTGCCCGGCCACCGGAAGTTGTCGCGCGCTGCCCATCCCGCGAGAGAGAGGGCTAGAGAAAGAGAGAGAGAGAGAGAGAGAGGGAGGGAGAGTGCGAGAGAGAATAAGAGAAAGAGAGATGGGGACAGTGAGAGTGTGAGGAAGGGGGAAAGAGTTAAAGAGTGGAAGCAAAGGGCCGGAGCGGAGGTAGGCGGCCGATGAGAGAGAGGATGCTGGACGCGGGGGTGCGCAGAGGGAGAACGAGAAGGGCAGCAGCGGGTGCTCTCTCGGGCGCTTTTAAATATAGTCGCGCACACCGTGCTACCGGACCGGCGTGTACATACGCGGCCGCGCGTATGTGGCGCGCGTTATGCACGCCTGTGTGTGCGCTCGCGCGCGCGGGCGCACGCAAACAGCGTGTTATCAAAGGATTGGAAGCCAGGCGAAGCGCCTCTGCATGAAATTTTGCGTGCATTATAAATGCGCGCGGAGCCCTCGCAGGCGGAAGGGAGAGGAATGTGCAGCGTGCTTTGAAAGGAGGGAGAGCGAATGAGAGGGAAAGAGAGAGCGAGAGAGAGAGAGGAGACGAAGGGACGATGGAACGACGGGGGGAGAGAGAAAAAGAGAGGGACGACGATGAAGGGAGGAGAGACAGATAGAGCCCCGACTAACCCGGGTTAGGTTGGGCATGGTACGTTGGTTGGTCGGACGCGGCTCTAACCTACCGTAACGCTATAAAAATAACGGCTCACTCCGTCCTCGTCGCGCAAGTCCGCGTGCACGCCGCTCGCATCTTTCTCTGCCGACCGGTGCATCGCTCTGCGTCCTCGTTGTACGCGCGATTGTCACACCAACGACGTTTCTCTCGTGCGTCCACGGAGTACAGGGGAAAGGGTGAGGAACCACGGGCGGGAAAAGGATAGGATAGCGAGGGATAGGTTGGACGCGCGAAGACGGAAGAGTCGAGTGGTCCGCGGGGAAAGGGTGGCACGTGTGCGTGCGGAGCATGTGTTACGTGAGAGGCCCGTTTACGCTGCGCGAAAATTGCACCGTGCCAACCTTCCTCCGTGGGCCACTCGAGGAACCGTCATCATCGCGATGGGCAGCGCAGGTATACGCGCTCGAAACATTCCGCACGCTGCACTTGGGGAGTCCTTGGAAATTTCTCCTACAGAATTCTCCAATTTTCTTAATCTTTCGCGCCATAATCCCGCAGACGACGAAAGAATTTCTTGATTATTTTAACATATTAAATTATTATTCTCTGGTTAGTAATTTATTACAGAATAATGCTAATTAAATTTTTAGTTCAGTCGTGAGTAGTGAGAATATTTTTACTACACTATGATAATTTTTTCATGTTTAATTAATATAATAAACCAGAGAGTAAATTGTGCCTGTAGCTTGTGACATATACTGCGATTGGTTCAAATTCGTTGTAATTTTTCTCGTAAATTTATTTCTTCATTTCTTTACTTTAGATCTGCAGAGGTGTCTACAGTCTCGAAAGCGCGGTGCGACATGTCTTATAAATATTTTAACGTAGGCGTATCAATGTCGTCCGCCTTCGTGACAGCGGTAAAGGATAAATCTATATTGCCCTTTTCCAAGTCCATTTTCAGGTGACTGAATTTCTTTTGCGCATATACGGCAACATGTTTTAAAGCCATTAAATTATATTTAAATTTCATCGATAGAATCAAAATGTTTGAAAACTTTATTGCTTAATACTTAAATCTTAATGATTTTCACATCGATTGTTGTTGCGGACGGTAAATACACGTTATAAATGTATAACGAAGGCTATAGTGTGGAACAACAGGATCGTGAAATTTAATTGAAAAAAAGAAGCAGTTTTGGTGTAGGAAATTGTTAAAGCTAATATGAGCGCTTGTAACATTTAATATAAATTACATTTCCTCGTGCTTGTTAATTGGTATTTCACATTAAATAGCAATATAATTGTTTAGAACTTTTAGCGTGCTCGATTATAATTTCAAGCTTATTATGCTCGAAATTATTTAAGGTGGAATATGATTGTACTGTTGACAATTGACGATTACACGATTTCGGTATTCGATGACTTGGTTGGGTACTTCATTGTGACGGATAATTATTCTCCGGCGATCGATATCGCCGGTCTGCAGAGTATCAGGTGCAAATGCATCGTTTGGCAAGTAATTAGTTTTTAATTCAATTACGGACGCAATTGATACACAATTTTGATTTTCGTTCGTCTGGTAGCGCCAAGTTTTCACGGGCAATCATTTTTGGATGATACCAATCATCGTTGGACCACTGTTACACGCGGTGAACGTGTGTATGCGTGTACAAATATGCGGAGCCGGGAAACGGAACGCATAACAAATGTAAATCGAATTATGGGGAATTCCGCTTGTATGGTTTTGATATTTGATCGTTATTTACAAATATGCTCAATACTTAACGAAGCTCATTACCGATGACGATAAAACGTTTCGCGAACATTATCGTGTAAGTAAGCATTTTCACGTTAATTACATAGCTTGAGCGTAAATAAATAAACAAGGATACCCCGTTTGTATTCAGTCTCTGCTCGTTAAACGGCAAAGCTTCATTTATTTCAATAATAATGTAAGAATTTACAATATTCTCGTTGCCGTTTTATAAGAGGTTACAGATATAGTAACAACATGGTTACAGCTAGATTTCATGGGTATGTGTAATTGTACATGTAATCGATTATAAATAGAGAGGGAAGTGGTATCCATCTGCTTAATGATGGCGAGAACTTGAATGCGTCACTGCGAAGCCAGTTGATTAAGAGACGTAGCATAAATTTCACCGTGCGTTTCCCTGAAATTGCATGGCGCGAGACTCCGTCTCGAGTACAGGATCAACCATGCACCGGTCGGTCCACCTGTCTCTCGCGGGAAGAAGGGCGAGCGCGCGTTTATTGGCAGGGCGAAGCTTTCTCGAACCGGTTGGCACCTGTTCTACGCGCACTGCCTCCACTCGGCCACGATCTTTCGTTCATAATGGAGAGGAGCAGGACGAGTCGTGAGCGAGTGCACAATGTAGAAATGCCATTTTGAAAAGAAGTGTCGTTAATTTTATCCCTCTAAGTGTCAACAGTATATCATATCTGTCAACACAGAGGTATTAAAAAAATATGGATATTAAAAACTAGTTACGAGCATTGTTGGCGTCTATTCGTGGTGAAAATTTGTGATTTAAAGTAACTGAGCGAATGTAATAATCTTATTTTAGCTTCAAAATTAATTTTTAACTTTAACCACAGTTGTGTACTTAATCATTACAAAGTCAAATTTTGGAACAGATGCAGAAGTTAAATTACAAGCACCTGCACAATTAATTTCAGTCTAATTTCGGGAGCGAATCAAGAGTACTTCCATTCATCTCGTTCTGTCGAAGAACGAGATGAATCACGACAGGAAACGCGATGAAGAAAAACACCCGACGTACCTTCGTAGTGCCCGGGCACTCGCGGTATTCCATAAAGGCCGATCTTTGGTGGCGAAGGAAACGCTAAGAACGCGCGATCGCGCCGTATGCATGAGCGTTGGGACGGCGCGCGCCGGACGTTTATTAATATTTATACGTAAATAGAGATATCGAATCTCGCGAGAGCGGGGATTGAGATATCAGACGTGAGCGAGAACGCGCGGCGTGCTGCGGCGCGCAGCGAGCCCGTGCGATCGACGATCGCGATCCAGCATCGGCTCTCTCTCGTGCGGGGCCGTTGCCACGATCGGAAGATAAAACGGTATCAGGTGCAAAAGACTAATCGGAGTTTGCTCTCGTTTGCCGCTTATGAGAAGCGCGCGCATAATTCATCGCGGTGAAGGACCCGAGAACGGCGCGGGTGAATTATTAATGTCGCCGATATCGTTACACGTCGTTATTAACGTTTGACGATGCTAAATATCCCCCCTTTCTCTCTCTCGCGGATGCGAATCTTGTCAAGAACAAATGAGTTATGCACTTGATCGTTGCCGTTTTTCCCGTTTGACGTTCTTAAACGCGAATTGTCTCGAACGCGAAATTATCGTCAAGAGGGGAATAATCATTTCTTGCTTTACGGCTTGTGCTCTGCTATTTTCAGAAATTGGCGGCGATACCGGCTGGCTTTTTGTCCGCGATAGCATCCAGTACCCGGTAAAATGTAACCGCATCACTTAAAACTTAACTTTATCCGTGCACGCGTAATATCTTGCAAGATTACGGGTATTGACAACGTCCTTAGAGAGTTAAACCACAAGCTTTTTCTAAAGCTTTTATTTCTCGTACTAAGACTTCGCATGTGCAATAACAGAGATAGAAGCAGCTACCTACAATATTCTTTTCTCGATTCGCGAAGAGGAAATCCGGATCGTTCGTAGAATGCCGGTGACCAGCACTCGACTGTCTTGATATATTGGGTATATAAGAAATAAAATTTATTTGATATAACTCTGTACCGAGAATTGAGATTTAAATAAAACCTGAGCATTGCAATATCTGTATTACAATAAATATCGGAATCCCTGGGAATTTCCATTCGTAAAAAAAAACTGCGTACCACAAGACGTACCATAAAATCTTAGAAGTATCCTAAATAAAATATACTAGAGCTTGTGATTGTAATCGAACATTCATTAACATTTTTTTAAATATAATTTTATCACGATTGTTGACCTATCAGTTTCGATAATTCGATGGATTAAAATGTTTTATCGGGCTGACGCTTTGCTATGATTTCAATTGCATTTTTCTTCTGTTTGACATGAATAATATCAACACTGAGGAACTATCCTACGTGATTACAATACGCGGGAAAAGATCCGTTCGTTAGCACCTTTTGTTACTCGATATTTCTCGGCACGTGTCCCACTCGCCACGAATAAACACGGTAGCCACCCCTGAACCCCCCTTCCGATCAATCTGGAGCACGTCGAAAAGCGCACGCATTTTCATCAAGCGTGGATTTTTTTAAATTCATAATCCAAAGAGATTCTTTTTTTTTGTCGATAGGCCTTTTGTTGCTCATCCTTTCATTTATCCCCAGGCCCAGTGGTTTTTTCTCAGCATCGAAATGCGTGCCACCTTCCGTTCTGTTCCTTGCCCCTCTTCACCTCTGTTAAAACGTGTAACCTGACAGGCCGTCAGGACTGGCAGACCTGGCCACAGTCAGGTCGCCGCACGCAGGGGGCACGTACACGCCCCCTATACGTCGCCTGGATCGGGGGTGGCTGTCGGCCTAAAGGGTAGATACGCACTGCGAGTTACGTTGGGGTAGGCCTACCAGCTCGGCCTGCGTGGGCGTGGGTGACTCCACCCCGCTGAAGGTTCATCCTTCTGGGGGGATAAAAAAAATAGAGAGACAGAGGGAGACCCGCGCCGTAGTCGAAGGGCAGCGGGGAAAGGCGGGGAAGGCTGAGAGGTCAGGCCGTGAGGGCCAGAGAAGTCGCGCGCCTATGATAGTTTTGTGGCACCCCTAGCGCACATCAACCCTCCTCTCTTGTCCTTTCATCCGGCTTCCGGATTTTTCCTTCGTTGTAATCCTCGTTGTCGAGAGTTACGGTCATCCACGTAGGATACCCGTTCGAAATTCGAAACGTGCAGTCGCCGGTCTCGTTGTTTTTAATGATCCTTTGCCGTGGCGTTGATCATCCTTCGTGTAAATTATTAGCAGCATAACTATCTGTCCGTTAAAAGTGTGGATTTTAAATGATTTTTTAATTCTTATCCGCTTTGTGAACAAGTATAACATTAACATTGTCGCTTTAAATAATTTGCGTAAATCGGAGAACGTTGTTATATAAAATATAGTAAAAGTAAATAAACAACCGCTTCTTTATTTTTTTGTTAATTTCAAAACCCGCTTTATAAAGGTTACCTATATCTTGCACAGAAAAAGGTGACGAGCAAAAAATAGCCTATCAAGTGCACGTAACTAATAGGTTGTTAAAGCTATTTACAACCCACCCCATATAGGTATCTTTCGCAATACTCCTAAGAAAGTATTTCGCCCGTATAATAATATTTATTATATAAATTTTTAAGTACATGTCGTATTTTAAACTGTACCGGTAATATACATATTAATTATATCAATCAACTTTCACTTATATTTTTAATCATCATTTTAATCATTGAAGCTACTTTCTATCAAGCTTATTATTTTATAAATTTTTATTTACAATAATTTTAAAGACACTAAGATTAAAATGTTATTATTTTATATAGTCTTTTTATACATATATATATATAATCATATCTATAATTTATATGATTTACATAATTAAATATATATTTCGTATATATATAATTTCGAGAATTTTTTAATTAAAATCTTTTATACTCTTTGTAATATTTTCATGTACATATATTTCAGCGTGTGCATTGAATTTTGCATATACCCTTGAATTTCGGTAGGTTTGCTCTTGACGTTCTTCGGACGCGCACCGCGACCGACAGTTCTTATTTTACTCACGCCCCTGAATAATCACGCCGCCACGGAGAAAGAGAGGAGTCAAGCGAATTCGCGATGGCGTAGGCCGGGCCCTCCTTGGCCTTGGCCGGTACCCTTGGATTTCGGTCGGTGTCCTTGGCACTGATGGCGGCCACTTGGGCCGGTTACCACTTTATTTCCCTCCACCTCCTCCATTGCGGCACATTCTCCTTCTTCTTTCAATCTGCCTCCCCTCTCCTCGCCTCCTCCTTCGCCGAGCGTTCTGCCTCTCGCTTTTTCCTACTCCCTCTCTTCCTTTCTCTTTCCCTCTGCTTTATTTATTTATTCTTTTGGGCCGGCGGCCGCTCTTTGTCCCTTGGCGCGCCGGCCGGTTGGCTGCCCGCTCGTCGTTGGACGTTGCTCCTTCGAATACTTCTGCTCTCGAAACACCAACGTTCGACGACGTCCTGCCCAAGCGAGCACGAAGTGACCTACCACAACTAACAGGAGAGAGAAAGAAAGAGGGAGTACCTACCTGGCAGGTAGGTAGGTACACACCTCACTTCGGCGGGCCCGCAAACTTCGGGTACAGTCCCTGCCAGCATGGACGATCTTTCTCATGGTGGTATTGGTCCCTCACGACATTTGCCGATCCATTTTGCCTCCCATTTTGGTCTCGAATTTTGCTAGAGAAATAATATATTTTTTAAAATGTACAAAATATTTTTTTAGCCTGCTTCAAAAACTCAAAGTATAATTAGACTTGTCATTCAAAATTTAATTGCATGATATTACTTGAAAGTTTTCAACTTTTAAATTGACTTTTAATTCACTAAATAAACTTTTGTCTTTCGGTTTTAACATTAGCAAATGTTATTAGATGATTTTTGAATAGCAACAAACGTTCAAAAATAACGTCCAGGGGAAGAAATCTTATATAATCTTTCTTGATCTTTTAAATATGTCTTCTAGAGATACAGCCTTCTTTTTTTTATTGATTTGAAACGTCATCTTAAGGTATCGATACACTAGCGGCAACGAAGCGTCATAGGCATTTCAATGACCGATAAAGCTAGGAGACGGGATGGGCAGATAGATGAAGCAAAAGGAACGGGGGAAAAGAAGAAGAAAACCGCATTCAACAGCCGCAGCAACAGAGGCAGCGAGCGGCAGCAGGCGGCAGCTGCACTCGCAGAGCCAATAACCTTGTTTCGAATCATCTTACTCACGTAACGTCGTTGCTATAGTGAGTCCAACTATATCCGCTCCTTCTTAGACCTGACGCCCGCGGTGTGCACCGCTCGCGGACTTCGTAGATGGTTACACGTCGCGCATACGTATGCGTATGCGTATAGAGGGTGTTCCCTTACGATCGCGCGCCGACGTAATTCTTCGACGAGTAGTTTATAGTCAAATTTTTACGCTAGAAAATTTAAAGAAGTTTAATTTTTTTTTATCTAAAGATAATATATACGATATAAATAAAATATCGCTCTTTATTTAATTACATCGTTCCATTTTTGCATTCGTTATCTTCTTTGAAGAAATAACTTTTTCATGTCGCTTTTATGTATACATTTTGGGATATATAGAACTTTGGATGTAAAATGTGCAAACGCTCTCAAATTTCTACATCTGAAAAACGTTTGAGGAATAATGCGGCATTACAGAGAAATTAAAAATTGCGCTTCGCTCAATTTTCGATCGAGAAAAGATCCGATCTTGAATCTTATGAAAGTCTGTTATCAGAGAAAGGTCTCTGATGGCGGTGGAGGACACCCCGTATATGTGCTCGCGTCACGGAATCCACGTAACGCGATACTAATGCTATCTCCGCAAATCCGCGGTCGCGACGTTGACGCGCCGAAATATATGCGATGTACAAGTACGCGTGTATGTATATGTGTTGCGCGCGGACGCGCACGCTAACGTGGGTGTAGTAGTTGCCGAAGCCGTCGGTCAGTGTGTGTTAATTTCACCGCCGGTTTGCCGGTAGCCACGGTAACGATTACTTACCACGTGTGCACGTATACATATATATATATATATACACACGGGCCCGTATTGCGCGGCCTGTATATGCACGCGCGCCGCGGATACGCGAGTAGTGCGTGCGTCGATCGATCGGGCCTCCTCTCGATTTGTATAACGCGCAACATATGCGACTCGCCCGATGATACACCTCGCGCGATAGTGTCCGCGATATAGGTACAGCATTAACGCGGGCTTGGCCGAATTCGTTTTACGATAGGAGTTGCAGCGCGGGTGTAACTTAATCCCTTGCGGTCCAGCGACGTGATAGACAGGACATGCGGTTTATACATATGCGAACATTCCATAGATGTTTTCCCACATATTTGGCACAGTGATTGATTACACACAAGATTTGCGAATCAAAGGTATACGCAACTTTCGGAGTGAAATTGTATCTTGTAATTGTATCTTGAATTTTTCTCTATTCGAGCTGCATTTTACGTTATTAGACAAGAATAAAACATAAGAGTGAGCTTCGCGGAGAATGAAAATTTATTCGCGAGCAAATTGAGGTACCGTCTTCTGTTCTATCATCAGCATTTGAGCGCTGATGTACCGATAGTACGGGAGATTGTTTAGATATACAATAGGAGATAGGAAAGAACATGGAATTAATTGGACAGTCGTATGAAATAGGGTGCAATCCACCTTTGAGATCCGCGAGCGCCGTCTTCGGCGTACGAGATAATGAATACCCATATCCCTTTTTTCAATTCGCCGATGGCTATGTAGTTGCAAATGTTACGAGCGCGCCGCAACAATCGGCGGATCCGTCGGTGAATTTAACGACACACATATGTATACACACGTATTCGCGCGTATCTCTTTTCATGCGCGCGTTCCAACCGGGCGCTCTTAATTCGAACTCACGCTTCGGCTATTCCGCGTAATGGCGAGCGCGCGGTATTTTCACGTAGTAGGCATAACAACGGAAATTCGCGATAAACGTGTCGGTTTTCTGAGAAGCCGGCCCACGGCCATTGTCAAGAATGTCTGCGTGCAGCGTCGCTCAAAATGTTATTAAGGCGCTGCAGATAACAGCCCAGGCGCGGATACGTGCCCGTGGAAGTAACAACCAAAACACACGCGAAATCCCTCGCGCATGACGGGACATCGCTCGGGCTCGCGCGTTTGTCGGTTGTCGAAGTGCGCTGGATGGAGAGGCGGAATGACTGAATTCAAGGTGAGGCATTTCATTATTCCGGCGCATGCCGCACGGTGCGAACTGTCCAGATATTTATTTCTGGATATTATTCGTTATTTGAAAGAGGGATATTAGGTTATTTGGATGAGCGCGCGCTTGTCGCGGTGGGATTTTGAATTGACAGGCAAAAGTGGAGCGGATGTGAAATAAATTGGTATTTTGTTGGATTTTAGTTGGTTGAAGTTTAATTTCGGGAATACATTCTATTTCCGCGCGATATCGAAATAATTTTTAACAGATTTCGATTAGTGTCATCTAATTCTGTATTATGGAAGCATAACGTAATTATTTCTAACTCTGAAAAAAAAAACTTGAATACTTCATTAATTTTGAAGTGTTGCAACAAATATTCATTTTTATGTCGTTTATTAGTCAGACAATTACGTATGATAATTATTTCATTGCGTTATATGTATCATCACTGGAGTTATGATCTCCGTTTAAGTTATCTAACTTGACTCTGTATCTCGTACGCATAACATTTTATGGCTTGGAAATACAAGGAAAGAAATTATGCAGCAGGTATTCGGAGAGTTTCCTGTACATACATGCAAAGACAAGATACTGATGGTCTTTATCGTAAGATATTTATCTCTGTATATATTATATTATTATAACAACGTAAGTAGTTTTTGTTTCAAGATAATAATGTTACTAGAACTCGATCTAGAAAGCTTTTGTCTAATCTCGTCAACTAATTCTTTGCTTGTAAATGAAATCTGCAGATCGGTCAGTATTCTGCGATATAATTTCGCGGCGATACGGCGTAAATCTTCGTAATATAGCCTGAGAACCGAAACTCCTCTCATCGCCATTCACTCGTACTCTGATTCTCCCACGACGGCGACACGAAATAGCGGCCTGAAAAAGGGGAACGTCATGCAGGAATACTTTTCCTCACGCCGTTTTCTAAGAAGGTTATTTTTAAACCTACGAACGTTTCGCTATTCCCTCGACGTGCCTCGCGGGCCCTTCATTCTTCAACGTGGCCCGTGTGGACCCTCGTGAATCGCGGAACACGTGATGGGAGGGAGGAAGGGGCGGGAGACGCGGGAGGGAAAAGAGAGAATCAGGGTTTTCAAGCTGAGCGGTCGCTCGGTTAGGAAGGTTAGGGGAGCAGGAGAAAGAAGAAGGAAGGGCAAAGAGGATCGACGTGGAAGCACGGAGCAAACTGTGGGAGACGGGGGGCCAAGGGAAACGGGAGGGGCAACGCAAAACCGCGTTGCCGCAGGTTCGGGTTCGGCAAGTCGGCTTTCGTTGGCAATCGCGCTCGTTCGGCGCGTGAAGGTCGGGATCAATGGCCGTAGGACCCTCCTGGAATACGGGAGGGGCGATGGGGATGGCGGGCGCGGGAAGGGCCCATCGGGCTCCGTCGCCGCGGCCGGGGCCCGACATGGTGGGGCACTCGCCGCCGTGTCGGAGTACTCCGAGTCTCAAGTTGGGTACCAAAAGAGGAGAAATTGAGTTGGCGCACCGATGCCCCCCTCGCGCGCCTCGTCTTTCCCCTTTCTCGCTCTCTCTCCTTCTTCTTCTTCTGCTCGTCTTCTGCATTTCTTGCCGAAGAGGAGGAACGGAGAATTCTTTCGACGCGCGAGCGAGGAGGACGGAGGGCGGCTCGAGAGAGTTCGTTCGTCCCTCTGGAAGGTTCCTCGTCTCGTTCACATTTATCGTTTCGTCGGAGAAAACTGTAGGAGCGCGGCAAATATTTATGGAATGAGCATTTTGATATTTCAAGTTTAATTTGATACGTGAAAATGCAATAATGTGTGGTTTGTATCCACATTTTATTTTCTCGTTCATAATTCATTAATTTTCAATATAAAATATTTTCTTGCAGTTTAGCTTTTATTTAAAATCTTTTATACTCGAAATTATAATTTTATACTCAAATTTTGTAAATTTATCTGCAATTAAAGATCGCGATAAATATCGTTCATTTTTATTCCTTTACATTTCAACAATTATTAATATCTCAAATAGAGAAATGGCACTCGATATTTGACAGAAATATTATTTAACGTTTAAATGCTCTAATCTGTTTTTGTATCACCTTCCGTATTACACTGTCTTCGAATATTTTATTCAGTGATATGTTTCCCTCTACTTAGCTCTTCCTTTCCCTTTCGTTTATTACGGTCCTGCAGGATAAACGGCGGTTTCCTCCATTGGACGCCAACGCGTATTGACTAAGACTATCTTTTTCCTTTCATCTCCACCTCCTACTCGCGCCTTCCTGGTACCAAGAGGCAGACGGCGGACCACCGGAAGAGGGGCCACCGTGAGAAAACTGAAGGAAAGGGAATCGGCTAGTCGGTTACTCATTGCCGTCCGCCGTTGTTGAATCTGCGTTTAAAAGGAAATGTCGCTGATAACGGTTTCGATTTTGGACGACGGAACGAAACGAGATGTCACAAGAAGAGGGTAGACGAACGACGGCTGCAGCGACGATGACCGACGGCGTCGATCCGATTGAATGACCGATCAATCGGGAGAATGTCGAGTGCGGAACACGAGATAACTAACATTTCATAAGCTTAAGAATTTATCCTTTTTTTCTATATGTATAAGTACTACATATATTAAATTGTGATCTTATTATACATATATAGATTTCTTACGCATAAATAAAGATTAGAGATGTTTTTATTTCTTTTATGATATAAATTTATAACATATACACGGAAAGAACGATTTTGTTGAAAGGTCTAAAAATTTTGCTAAATACAGATTTGAAAATAATTTTTTGTTGAATCAAAATAATTTGTTGGGATATTAAAATTGATAAGCATTGCTATAAAACGTTTTGATATTCTAGCAATCATTTTGACTTTTGCACAAAATTATTTTGATTATTCAACAAAAATTATTTTTAAATCTGGATTTAGCAAAATTGTTCTTTCCGTGTATATAACAAATAATAAATTTATAAATTATAATAAATAATAATAAATTTATATATTTAATATTAACAATAACAATATATAAATTTATAACATAATGTTATATATACAGTAATATTTTCGAATATCAGTGAAGATTAATTTAAGAAAAAATGATTAATTATGACATTATGAAATATAATTAAAGTATATACTTTTTAGGATTTTACTTTTAATATATAGTATATTATATCTATTAAAGAGTGCGATAGAGGGACGCGTATTATCGAGCGCATTTCATAATTTCCATCGCGATTTCAGTGCAACGAAGAATTCTAGGAAAAGTAGGAAAGGAGCTGCAAGCCGAAGTCAAAAAGAAAAGACGTGGCAAACGGATATGTCGGGAGCCATAATAAATAGTGGTGGCCATCCCAAAATGCCTCAGGCCGTTGAGCCTCCTTCTCTTCCTTCTCCTCCTCTTCATCCTCTCCCACCTTCTTCGCTGCTCAAAGAACTAGGCACTCCTCTTTCTACCTGGCTCCCACTCTGCCCGACCTCTATCCACTATTCCACTATGACTACCTGAGACCTTCTACATCCTATACCATCCTAGTAACGTTTCTATTTCTACCTCCATTACTGTCATTCTCCTTCTTGTGTCGAGCGTGTGTATATCTCACGACTGGTCGCGTTTTACAGCTTCTCGTTTCTTATGCCGTTTATATGTATACACATTATAGATATCCTATTGATGTCTATGACATTTCGTTTTTACGCAAGTGAAGTGAGAACTTGACTCAAGATTTCCGAATATAATGGTAATGGCTTCTGAGATCACTGGCATTGGCCAGCGCGTTCTTGCTAAACCCGGTTTAGAATTCGGGAGGAGGAGTCAGGCTCAATGATGGCGTTTAGAAAAAAGGCCTAGACATACGGGCGATACGGTCGAATTCAGATATAGATGAAGTAATAATCAATAGCGCATACATTTTTTGCAAATCCTTTTAAAGAATTTTATTTGTTATATGTTGCTTATAGTATTTATACATTAAGAACTATATTATAATGGTATAAATTGTGAAAAATTAAACTGCGTATAGAATATTAAAAATTTGAAAATCATGATGCACATTCAAGAGAATGTTGTGCGAGCTGTCCGCAAAAACAAATTTCGCCAGTTAGGCCGCGTAATCAATCTAAGATTGCTACTTTCCGGTCCACTTTCGTCCGTGTATGGCTCGTACTGATCCACTCACCGACTTGGGTGAGCATTCCTGGTCGGCCCGGTTCTCGGCCCGCGAGACAAGTAAACGCGTACGAAGCGAGACTTCCCTCGGTTCAGGGACGAGCGAATTTGGGGACGAGTTGCGCGCGCGCGCGCGCGCGAGAGAGAGAGAGAGAGAGAGAGAGAGAGAGAGAGAGAACGAGTAGAAGCCGCAAGCTCGTAACTTCGTGCCGGCGGCTTTCGAGCGTCGTGTCGGAACGACGCGCGAGAATTATCCCGGGATTCGTGGGAAGGGGTTGCACGGGGGGGGGGGTGCCGATTATCGGCAGCACAGTCTCTCACCTGTCGTTCGTCCGCTCCCGTTTCACCCTCCTGCAGGGAGGGGGGAGGATGACGACGGCGGCTCAATTACGGGCATTCGGTATCGGTAACCTCGAGACGGCCAATCGCGCGTCGGCGAATCAATCGTATACCCGGACACTCAGATCGGCCCCAAGTATCATCCCGGGGTTTTGAACGTCCTCTCCCCTTCTGCACTTCACTCTAAACTGCCTGGGAATTTCGTCGCAGTTCGTCGCTTCGTCCATTATCCTCCAGCAAAGTCCATTCTCCCGGCGCCACATCCCGCCACCTCCATCCCTCCTCC